>NC_089791.1:74904586-75109586 GCF_040412425.1 Macrobrachium rosenbergii | reverse complement strand
CAAAGGATTAAAAGTAAGGTTTTCTTACGATTTTCGACGGTATTTCGGACGATGCCAATCCGACGACGATCGGAAGAGATATGCATCCAAAACAGCAGAATGGTCAATATCTGGAGGGTTTTTATTGTGAAAAACTCAATATAAATGCAGGATTCGTTGTTTTCAAGACACCCTAAGGAATAAAATTAAAGTTTTCTTATGATTCTTGACGGTAATATTTGGGATGACTCGGTGTCCAACGCATACGACAGAAGAAAATTTACATTCGCGGATTTTTTCATAGAGCAATATTCACTAAATATTTTCATGACTAAATACATTTTTTATGATGAAAAAATTATTTACTAATTTTAAAATATTAAATAACCACAGCAAAGTATCGATAAAAGTTAAATTAAAATCCCGTGAAATCATAAAACTGCTTACCGATGTAATCACTTCATTCTCTCTCTCTCTCTCTCTCTCTCTCTCTCTCTCTCTCTCTCTCTCTCTGTTCTCTCTCTCTCTCTCTCTCTCTCTGTTCTCGAATAATTCACGAATAATTTCACTTCTGAGATTTAAGTAAGGCCAACTGCCCATATCTCTCTCTGTATTGCATATATCCTTCAAAAAAATATTGATTACTGTACGTAAACATAAAAATATACTAAAATCCCATCATCGCTTGTGACAATTTTTTTTATTGCTTTTTTGTAGGCTTATGACGATACCGGCTTGGGGGATTAGAAGTAGCCAATAACAGAGCTCGTAGCAACCACTTCTCTCCATGACGATACACTATTGGCTGGCAGAACTGACAGTAGCCAATAACAACTTGTAACAACCCCCTCATCCCCTTCCCGCCCTCCTTGATGACATGCCATTGGCAGGAAGGGTGGGATTTTAACCAGTCACAAAGCTTGTACCTCACGGGCTTTGCATACACTATAAAGAGGGTGCGTAGTATTTTTTTTCTCTCTCACTGACATGAGAGAGAGAGAATGACTGCATAAGATTATTCTAACAAATTTGTGGGAGATGACGACTAACTACGTTTGTATGATATATAAATGACTTACCTAATAAGAGCTAATTTTCAAATATTAATAAGATTAAATAGTAATAATACAGTATACTGAAATTACAACATTTATGCATTTTCAAAGCAGACTAAGGGCAGAAGATCTCTCTCTCTCTCTCTCTCTCTCTCTCTCTCTCTCTCTCTCTCTCTCTCTCTCTCTCTCTCTCTCTCTAATAAGAGCTAATTTTCAAATATTAATAAGATTAAATAATAATAATACAGTATACTGAAATTACAACATTTATGCATTTTCAAAGCAGACTAAGGGCAGAAGATTTTCTCTCTCTCTCTCTCTCTCTCTCTCTCTCTCTCTCTCTCTCTCTCTCTCTCCAAAAGGTAGAATGAGAAATGGATAGATATAAATCGATACTAAGTTCAGCCTTCACTCTCACAGGAAAAGATACTGCTAACTTGAGTCTTTACCTATGCACACTGCGTGTGTGTGTGTGTGTGTGTGTTCATGGTGCTTTAAAAGTGCTTGGTAAAAGTAGTGGTAGCCTACATCTTTGGAAGACAAAGAAAAGAACAATTTTTTGCTGTCAGTTGCAGTAAAGAGAAATGGATTAACATTCCTTGAGAGATTAAAGAGATAAACTCTCTCTCTCTCTCTCTCTCTCTCTCTCTCTCTCTCTCTCTCTCTCTCTCTCTCTCTCTCTCTCTCTCTCTCTCTCGTGCCAGCACAAGAATGGTTGAATGTAAGTCGTAGTGGTAATTCATTCTCTCTCTCTCTCTCTCTCTCTTTCTCTCTCTCTCTCTCTGGCTGGAAAAGGGTACTGGTGTTTAAGATGACTTTGAAAAGATATTAATTTAATTTCAAAGATTAATACAGTAGTAACAGGATAATAATTTAAGTTATATTTGATGTAGGATGATACTTAAAGTAAAAATGGGAGAGCAATGTAGTTCTGTAAAATTCCAAGTCTTTTTCTAGCTTTAAAACAGTAGAATGGTAAAATTTTGGAGGGTTTTTCATGAAAGATTCAATAAAGATGCAGGTTATGTCATTTTCAAGATACCCAAAGGATACTCAAAGGATTAAAAGTAAGGTTTTTTTAAGATTTTCGACGATTTTTCTGGTTTACGATGATTTTCGGCTTACGACACGTCGTCAGAACGGAACCCCTGTCGTAAACCGGGGACTGCCTGTATATGTATGTATGTATATACAGTACACGTGGAAAGTTAAGCCACACCCCTGAAAAAAATGCATTTTTTAGGATCAGTCATTGATAAAGTATGAATTGGAGCACTTATCCCCTCACTAATACTTGGTTGTGTTGCCCTGGTGCTTGATGACTTCTCTAAGTCGCTTGGGAACACTGTCTGCAAGGTTTTGGAGGGTCTCTGGCTCCAATGACTCCCAAACCTCCCTAATGGCTACTTCGAGCTTTGAGAGAGAAGAGGTATCCCAGGTCGGGAGTTGCCTCTTAATGATGCTCCAAAAGTTATCAATGGGATTTAAATCAGGCGAGGACCCTGGCCAGTCACTAAAAAAGGCCATGTCACAGTCTTTTAACCAATTGACCACTAGTTTAGCGGTGTGGCATGGTGCTCCATCCTGCACGAAAAAACTGGTGCCACTGTTTTCAAAAGATTCCTCTAAGTGATCCCCCAAAAGCTGGAAGTAGTTAAACCTGTTCATATACTCATTTTTGGGGAGGAACACTAACTTCCCAACACCACCATACCCAAAAGAAGCCTATACCATCAGGGTAGGTGGGTGCTTTACTGTCTTGGAGGTGTACTGGGGGCTGTGTGGATCGGAGCCATACGGATGGTATACCCTCTTAGCACCACTACCTGTCACACTGAACGTAGCTTCATCTGTCCACAACACCTCTCGCCACTTAGTAGGCTCCCAGACCAAGTACTTTTTTGCAAAAGCAACCCTTCATTACTTTTGCTGAGCGGTCAGGAGTGGCTTCTTCCTGGCCTTGTAGGACCGCAGCAAGAGGTCATCGTGGATACGTTCTTGCACCATCCCTATGGCCACATTTCCCAGCAAGTGGGCGTTCTTATCCTTGATCTCAGGTGCTGTGAGAGAAGGATTCTTCTTTAGCTGACGGTGTATAAGCCTTAAGGTAGCAGGTTTGATCTTGTGGGGCCTCCCAGACCAGGGTTTTTGGGTAGGAAGGGTGTTGGCGTCTTCCTCCTCATACCGATGGATCCATCGATACACAGTACACTTCGATAACCCCTTCCGCACACAAATTTCATGAACAGGGATACCTGATTTGTGAAGGTCAGTGATTGAGGATATCTCCTCTCTTCCGACAACCTTCCTGGACATCGGAGACAGACAACACAGCACAAAATGCGGAAAAAACCATGAGGAACAGAGCGTGAAATAATGGAGGAAACAAAAAACAAATCAGTCACCAGCCACAGACGGCAGATGACTAATGGTTTTTTGTTTGAAACGAGGGTTGCCAACCCATAGATTATCTCACATGCGGTAGCTTAACTTTTAGCTGCCTTCCATTCGGTTTATGGGGTACTGTCAAAAAGCGCAAAAATTATAGCCACTCGCTAAAAAATGGCTTAATTTTCCGCGTGTACTGTATATGTGTAATTATCACTTTTATACGTGATTCATTTATCACACATTACCACAGGTGAAAAATAAGAGATGGGGTGTAGGTCCTGACCGGTTTCAACTTTATTTCCAAGCCACTGACGAAGGAGTGATACAGAGTACAAGAAATCACAAATTTATATATACTAAAGGAACAATACTGACGAACATATACAACCGTTAGAGACTACATATCCACCCACCAGCCGGTGCCAAGGTAGGAGTGGCCTTCAAAACTCATTTGGCTAAAAATCACAATATACTCTCGGGACAATACTGATAAACATTCCGACCCTAGGCGACCTCAGATCCACACCTGACAAGTGTCAGGGAGGCAGAGTTTGGAAACTTATTAGTACTACTGCCCCCGTACTGTGTTTACAAATATGATAATCCTATTTTCATACATCTCTTCTGCCTGCCTTAACCCTTAAACGCCGACTGGATGTATTTTACGTCGACAAAAATTGTCTGTCGGGTGCCAAGTGGACGTAAAATACGTTGACTACAAAAAGTTTCTTTAAATATTCGTGAAAAAATACTTATAGGCCTCGTTTATGAAAAATTTTAAATCGCGCCTTGAGGGATGCTGGGAGTTCACGGATCACACTGTTGTTTTGTTTACAAGCGTGACCCAGCTGCGCATGCGCGAATTTCTTTCTTATACCAAAAGAAAGCATCAGCTAACTCTGCTGAAAATCTCAGAAATTCTTTAGTTACTTTGTCGTTAGCCTTTACATAAAGTTTTATATATGAAAATGTGCGCAATTTCATGTAGAATATAACAAAAAATAACTCATGGTTGTAGCTTTTATCAGTTTTGAAATATTTTCATATAAATACAATGTGCCAAAATTTCAACCTTTGGTCTACTTTGACTCGACCGAAATGTCGAAAAATGCAATTGTAAGCTAAAACTCTTACATTCTAGTAATATTCAATCATTTATCTTCATTTTGCAACAAACGACAAGTCTCTAGCACAATATTTTGATGTATGGTGAATTTTTGAGAAAACTTGTCCGCGCTAACTCTGCTGAAAATCTTGTAAGAGCCTGACGCCGTCTCTTCCAAACACGTGTGTGTTCGTGTGTTCGTCGTCCATCGGAGTGGACAAGACAACAAGAGCATCTCGTTTTCTTTCTCTAAAGGAACGTGATTCCTAAAAGGCATGTAGGCTAATTACCATTATTTTTGTTACGAGCATCTCCGAATAACTTTTTGTTGCTAAAGGATGTCCTACTTTTTGCTATTTGTGCTTTCTAGGCATCTAAATATTTCCGTCTGTTTCTCCCTAGTCATTGTTGTCTTGATGTATGTAGAATCACCACTACTTGCATTGCTATGCAAGCATTCTAATCATGTACTCATAATGTTCCAACAAATCTTCTGTATCAAATTGTGTGTATGTTTCTGTTTGTGAAGACGCCAAACGTCTTGCCACTCCGATGGACGACGAACACACGAACACACACGTGTTTGGAAGAGACGGCGTCAGGCTCTTACAATCTCAGAAATTCTTTAGTCACTGTCGTAATTTTTGCACAGTTTTCTATTAGCCGTTACATAAAGTTTTATATATGAAAATGTGTGCAATTTCATGTAAAATACAACAAAAAATAACTCATGGTTGAAGCTTTTATCAGTTTTGAAATATTTTCATATAAATCACGATAAGTGCCAAAATTTCAACCTTCGGTCAACATTGACTCGACCGAAATGGTCGAAAAATGCAGTTGTAAGCTAAAACTCTTACATTCTAGTAATATTCAATCATTTACCTTCATTTTGCAACAAACGAGAAGTCTCTAGCACAATATTTCGATTTATGGTGAATTTTTGAAAAAACTTTTTCCTTACGTCCGCGCGCTAACTCTGCTGAAAATCTCAGAAATTCTTCAGTCACTTTGTCGTAATTTTTGCACCATTTTATATTAGCCATTACATAATGTTTTGTGTATGAAAATGCGTGCAATTTCATGTAGAATGCAACAAAAAATAATTGATGGTTGTAGCTTTTATCAATTATGAAATATTTTTATATAAATCACAGTAAGTGCCAAAATTTCAACCTTTGGTCAACTTTGACTCGACCGAAATGGTCGAAAATGCAATTGTAAGCTAAAACTCTTACATTCTAGTAATATTCAATCATTTACCTTCATTTTGCAACAAACGAGAAGTCTCTAGCACAATATTTCAATTTATGGTGAATTTTTGAAAAAAACTTTTTCCTTATGTCCACGCGTGCTAACTCTGCTGAAAATATCAGAAATTCTTTAGTCACTTTGTCATAATTTTACACCGTTTTATATTATCCGTTTAATAATGTTTTGTGTATGAAAATTTGTGCAATTTCATGTAGAACACAACAAAAATAAGTCATGGTTGTAGCTTTTATCAGTTTTGAAATATTTTCATATAAATCACGGTAAGTGCCAAAATTTCAACCTTCAGTCAACTTTGACTCGACCAAAATGGTCGAAAATGCAATTGTAAGATAAAAACTCTTACATTCTAGTAATATTCAATCATTTACCTTCATTTTGCAACAAACGAGAAGTCTCTAGCACAATATTTTGATTTATGGTGAATTTTTGAAAAAAACTTTTTTTTACGTCCACGCATTACGAATTCATGCATCATTTTGTGATAATATTTTCTCTGTGTTGCTTTGATCGTTTTACAATTTGTTATATACCAAAATCATAGCAGTTTAGTGTACAATACAATGAAAAAAAAATAGCTCATTAGCTTTAACTGTTTTGCTCACAGCGCGATTTGTATACAATTATATATGAAATTTTTTTTTCTCGCTGTCATATATTCCAATATTTATATATGATAATGATATTTTTTTCATTTCTGATGGTTGCATACTAAACTTCAGGCAGTGAGAAAAAAGAAGCCAAAAGTGAACTCTTAATCTTAAAAACTAAGCGTGTTGTGATTTAAAAAAAAAAAACTTTCTTTCCGCTTCGGCGCTAACTCCCAAACCCCGCTGGCATATGGCAGACACTTTTGTAAATAGAGGCTCAGAGTTTAAGGGTTAAAATTTATACAATTTACAAATTTCTTTTGGTATTAAAGGATCAAGTTTATACATCCCTTGACTGATATTCATATTATGGTTGTAACTTTCTCTTATAAAGCTAGATTCAATGATATTCCGTTCCAGTGCATTATTATAATATACAATCCTTTTTGCCCCTTCTCAGTTGATAGCATGATTGTTCTCACAAACGTGTACAAAAATACCACTGTTCCCCTGTGCATATCTCACACATTTCTTATGTTCAATTTTTTTTCTAGTGCTTTCCCCATTTGGCCAACATAAAAGTTGTCACAAGACTTACATGGAATTTTATATACACACCCTTTAGTATTGTCAGGGGAGTTCTTGATAAGTACATTTTTCATTGTTTTATTGTTCTTAAATGTGACATTAACCCCAAAATTCTTAAGATGGGGGATATCTTTCATATTATTATTATAAGGCAGAACAAGCAAATTTTTTGTGTTGTAAGGATCTTTTTGGTTTTGATTCAGAGACTTTTTTTGCTGCTTCAAATGCACTGTTTAATACACTGTCAGGATATTTCAATTTCTTGCTTGCATTCCTAATCTTGTCTATTTCCTCATCAATATATTTAGGGCTACATACCCGTAATGCTCTTAAAAACACAGATGAAAACACAGATTTTTTACCCTTATTGCTTTGTCCAGAATAAAAATACACATAGGAAGAAATATTAGTGGGTTTTCTATACACACTATATTTAAACCCACTACTATTTCTTCATATGAGGACATCCAAAAAGGGTAAGCACTCCTCATTTTCCATTTCCATAGTGAATTTAATTGATGGTAGTAATTGATTCATATTGGCAAAAAGTTATTTACATCTTTGTTCCTTGGCCATACACAAATTATATTGTTAGCATACTTAAACCATGTAGCATTGCATTTTTATCTGAATTATTAGAGAACACACAGCTGGATATCCCATTTTCTAAAAGTGCTTTAAATGAAGTGAATGAATTATGTGTGAAAGAATGTAAATTTGAATTTAATGGTAAATTTTACTGACAAAAATTTGGTATGGCAATGGGAAACCCTCTATCCCCAGTGTTAAGTAACTTATATATGGAACTTTTTTAAAGAAAATATTAAACAACATAATCCCATGCAATGGAACATGGTTTAGGTATGTTGACAACATAATTTGTGTATGGCCAGGGAACCAAGTTGTAAATAACTTTTTTGCCAAGTTAAATTAGTTAGTACCATCAATTAAATTCACTACGGAAATGGAAAATGATGGGTGCTTACCCTTTCTGGATGCCCTCATATGAAGAAATAGTAGTGGGTTTAAATGTAGTGTGTATAGAAAACCCACTAATATTTCTTCCTATGTGCATTTTTATTCTGGACAAAGCAATAAGGTTAAAAAAATCAGTGTTTTCATCTGTGTTTTTAAGAGCATTACGAGTATGTAGCCCTGAATATATTGATGAGGAAATAGACAAGATTAGGAATGCAGGCAAGAAATTGAAATATCCTGACAGTGTATTAAACAGTGCATTTGAAGCGGCAAAAAAGACTGTATCAAAACCAAAAAGAACCTTACAACACAAAACATTTGCTTGTACTGCCTTATAATAATAATATGAAAGATATCCCCCATCTTCTTAAGAATTTTGGTGTTAATATCGCATTTAAGAACAATAAAACAATGAAAAATGTACTTATCAAGAACTCCCCTGACAATACTAAAGGGTGTGTATATAAAATTCCATGTAAGTCTTGTGACAACTTTTATTTTGGCCAAATGGGGAAAGCACTAGAAAAAAGAATTGAACAACATAAGAAATGTGTGAGATATGCACAGGGGAACAGTGGTATTTTTGTACATATTAGTGAGCAATCATGCTATCAACTGGGAAGGGGCAAAAAGGATTGTATATTCTAATAATGCACTGGAAAGGAATGTCATTGAATCTAGCTTTATAAAAGAAAGTTACAACCATAATATGAATATCAGTCGAGGGATGTATAAACTTGATCCTTTAATATCAAAAGAAATTTTTAAATTGTTTAAATTTTAAGGCAGGCAGTAGAGATGTATGAAAATAGGATTATCATATTTGTAAACACAGTACAGGGGTAGTTGTGCTAATGAGTTTCCAAACTCTGCCTCCCTGACACCAGTCAGGTGTGGATCTGAGGTCGCCTAGGGTCGGTATGTTTATCAGTATTGTTCCCTGAGAGTATATTGTGATTTTTGGCCAAATGAGTTTTGAAGGCCACTCCTAGCTTTTATTTAAAATTACAAGGTGCTCTTGTAATTTTAAATAAAAGTGAATATATAGAAAAAATGGAAAATCTGTTAGGTGATGATAGCACATATAAAGAATTAAACAAGAACCCGTTAGATAATGTGAATAGTGGTTTCAATAAGAAAGTGAAAAACCTGTTAAAAGGTAACGAAAGCCTTATAAAGAAGTTGTGTGTGACCTCTCCATCGCTACCATACATGTATGGTACAATAAAAACTCACAAAACAAACTTTCCTGCCAGGCCAATTATCAGTTCAGTTGGTTCCACATCATACAAGCTAGCGAAGTACTTAGTGGATATTCTCAACCCATTAGTAGGTACCATCTCAAATGCAAATATCACGAATAACGTGGACCTGATAAATAAACTAAATAATGTACAGATTAATAGTGAATCCAGGCTTGCAAGTTTTGATGTAGTATCACTATTCACAAAGGTGCCAATTGATGATCTGATGGAGTTTTTATCTGAATTGTTAGAGAACACACAGCTGGATATCCCATTTTCTAAAAGTACTTTAATTGAACTGATTAAATTATGTGTAAAAGATTGTAAATTTGAATTTAATGGTAAATTTTACTCACAAAATTTTGGTATGGCAATGGGAAACCCTCTGTCCCCAGTGTTAAGTAACTTATATATGGAATTTTTTAAAAAGAAGATATTAAACAACATAATCCCACGTAATGTAACATGGTTTAGGTATGTTGACGACATAATTTGTGTATGGCCAGGGAACCAAGATGTAAATAACTTTTTTGCCAAGTTAAATAAATTAGTACCATCAATTAAATTCACGATGGAAATGGAAAATGATGGGTGCTTACCGTTTTTGGATGTCCTCATAGGAAGAAATAGAAATGGGTTTAAATATAGTGTGTATAGAAAACCCACTAATATTTCTTCCTATGTGCATTTCTATTCTGGACAAAGCAATAAAGTTAAAAAGTTAGTGTTTTCATCTATGTTTTTAAGAGCATTACGGGTATGTAGCCCTGAATATATTGATGATGAAATAGATAAGATTAGGAATGCAGGCAAGAAATTGAAATATCCTGATAGTGTATTAAACAGTGCATTTGAAGCGGCAAAAAAGACTATGTATCAAAACCAGAAAGAACCTTACAACACAAAAAATTTGCTTGTTCTGCCTTATAATAATAATATGAAAGATATCCCTCTTCTTCTTAAGAATTTTGGTGTTAATGTCACGTTTAAGAACAATAAAACTATGAAAAATGTAGTTATTAAGAACTCCCCTGACAATATTAAAGGGTGTGTATATAAAATTCCGTGTAAGTCTTGTGACAACTTTTATATTGGCCAAACCAGGAAAGCACTGGAAAAAAGAATTGAACAACATAAGAAATGTGTGAGATATGCACAGGGGAACAGTGGTATATTTGTACATGTTAGTGAGAACAATCATGCTATCAACTGGGAAGGGGCAAAAAGGATTGTATATTCTAATAATGCACTGGAAAGGAATGTCATTGAATCTAGCTTTATAAAAGAAAGTTACAACCACAATATGAATATCAGTTGAGGGATGTATAAACTTGATCCTTTAATATCAAAAGAAATTTGTAAATTGTTTAAACTTTAGGGTAGGCAGTAGAGATGTATGAAAAATAGGATTATCATATTTGTAAACACAGTACGAGGGTAGTAGTGTTAATGAGTTTCCAAACTCCACCTCCGTGACACCTGTCAGGTGTGGATCTGAGATGGCGTATGGTTTGTTTATCAGCATTGTCCCCTGAGAGTATATTGTGATTTTTAGCCAGATGAGTTTTAAAGGCCACTTCTACCTTGACACCGGCCTGATGGGGGATATGTAGTCTCTAACGGTTGTGTATGTTCATCAGTACTCTTCTTGTAGTATATATATTTCTGACTTCTCATACTCTGAATCAGTCCTTCGTCAATGGCTTGGAAATAAAGTCGAAACCGTTTCTTATTTCTCACCTGTGGTTATGTGTGATATATATATATATATATATATATATATATATATATATATATATATATATATATATATTTATAATATATATTATATATATATATATATATATATATATATATATATATATATATATATATATATATGATAGATAGATATATATTTATAATATAAATTATATATATATATATATATATATATATATATATATATATATATATATAAAATATAAAATCATATAAATTACTATATAATGCTCTGGGTGCATATAAACTATATATTGAGTTTATATATCAAAAGAACCTAAATTATATTATTCTATTTTGGGGCCATATTTCTTCCGTATATATATAATATATATATGCGTATATAAATAATTTCTGATGAATATATTTGATATATATATATAACCCGTATATATATATACTATGTATATATATATATATATGAATATAAGAAGGCCCATAAAACACTATTTAAACGTTGAAACCATATATTTCGGGCACTAGCTTCTGTGCCCCTGTTCACTGGTAGAATATGAACAGGTGGAAAGTTACAATGGTATATATACAAAAACAGAAAGGTGTGGCCCTAGGCCTCCGATGCTATGGAGGTGGCGTTTCTTAAGGGGGAGAATGGCCAAATTCCCTAGTGGTTTTTGGCCTCATTAGCTCCCGTTTGGCGATGGATCTGGCGGTCGCGTTTCCTGGGTCATCTTCTTCATGAGGGGTTTGAGGATTAAGGTGTCGATGTCATCCGATTTCCAATGTCCTCCTGACAGGTTCATATTGTTGGTTTGATTGATGATAGCAGATTCCAGCATCCTTCTTTTCATACAGGGCATGCCATTAACTGGAGTGGGGCGGAGTTGGTTTTCAAAAGTAGCTGTCCGTATAAAAGAAGGATGCTGGAATCTGCTATCATCAATCAAACCAACAATATGAACCTGTCAGAGGACATTGGAAATCGGATGACATCGACACCTTAATCCTCAAACCCCTCATGAAGAAGATGACCCAGGAAACGCGATCGCCAGATCCATCGCCAAACGGAAGCAATGAGGCCAAAACCACTAGGAATTTGGCCATTCTCCTCCTTAAGAAACGCCACCTCCATAGCATCGGAGGCCTAGGGCCACACCTTTATGTTTTTGTATATATACCATTGTAACTTTCCACCTGTCCATATCCTACCAGTGAACAGCACAGAAGCTAGTGCCAAATATATGGTTTCATCGTTTAAATAGTGTTTTATGGGCCTTCTTATATTCATATTACACTGTAGTATTACAGGAAAAGACATTCATATATATATATATATATATATATATATATATATATATATATATATATATATATATATATATATGTATGTATGTATGTATGTATGTATGTATGTATGTATGTATATATATATATATATATATATATATATATATATATATATATATATATATATATATATATATATATATATATATATATATATATATATATATATATATATATATATATATATATATATATGTATGTATGTATGTATATATATATATATATATATATATATATATATATATATATATATATATATATATATATATATATATATATATATATATATATATATATATATATATATATATATATATATATATATATATATATATATATATATATATATATATATATATATATATATATATATATATATATATATATATATACATATGTTACAGTCAACATGCGTAATCAGTCATTACGCTGAAATGCCTGAAATTTCATTCAGATAGCGAAATGCACTTAGGGACATTTGACCCCAGGAGCTAGTACTAAACACGGCAAAATATATTTGACCCCAGGGGCTAGTACTAAACACGGCGAAACAGTGTAGGTGACTCACTGTTTCACGTGTTTAGTACTAGCTCCTGGGGGATCAAATGTCCCCTAAGTGCATTTCGCTACCTGATTGAAATTTCAGGCATTTTGCGTAATGACTGATTACACATGTTGACTGTAACATATATATATATTATATATAATATACATAATATATAATATATATGTATATTATATATATTATATATACAGTGATCCCCCCATATTCGCGGGGGATGCGTCCCACACACCCCCGCAAATAGCTGAAATCCGCGAATACTTAAAATCCCTCTAAAAACACTTAGAACTGCCCATTTTGATAGTTTAAACACAGAAAAACCTTGTAAAAATGCATATACCTGAGTATTTTAATAGTTTTATCACAAAAAGTGCATTTATTCATGAAAATTATATGAAAATACAGTAATTTGTGAATATTTCTCAGTGAAAAATACCGCGAATGGGCAAATTTTCCGCGCATTATGGCTTGATATGTTTCACAGAGAAACCCGCGAATGCGTGAGTCCGCAAATCATGAGAATGCGAATACGGGCTGTTTACTGTATATATTATATATATATATATATATATATATAATTATATATATATATATATATATATATATATATATATATATATATATATATATATATATATATATATATATATATGTATAATTTTGTTACACAGTTAAGAGGAGATTTCATTTCTTACCTTTTTCTGCAAAGATCAGAAGTCCCATCTATTGATAGCTTGATAGTGACCTCATCCAAAAGGCTATTGGTAACGTATCTTTGTACATACACACGCTCTCTCTCTCTCTCTCTCTCTCTCTCTCTCTCTCTCTCTCTCTCTCTCTCTCTCTCTCTCTCTCTCTCTCTCTCTCTCTCTCTCTCTCAGGTCTTCAGTGATACAAGCCTTACCCTAAATTATTTATTTGACAAAAATCTAACATAACTGGATTGCAAGAAACAAGTGATGAAATAAAATGGAATACTAATGTTCCCCCAAAGATCAAACATATTACAGTCCATCATATTTAATTAATTATTCTCTTTAAAACTTTTCTCCACAAAATAAGTCAAAATCCAGTACATTCCCAATGAGTAAATTTTTAACCTCTTTCTCAGCGAAACATCTGAAGAAGTCAAATAAAACCCTTGTTAAACTAATGCATAAAAATAAAGATATGGGAATTCCTCCCATGTTACTTATCAAGTACCCACAGTGTAACAGTGGTCAGATTCAAGTGAGGTATATGTTAATTGAAAAGAAAAATCTACAGTTTGGGAAATCAAAAAAGTTTCCTACTTCCAAACAGCAGTGTGTACAATTCTTAAGCGACTGGTCTCGAACCACAGAATCTTCACCGAAGACTAATAATATTCGGTATAGATCTTCAAATGACCATTTGTGTGATAACTAATCCCTTCGCACCCTGGGACTCCACCCCAAAAAAAACTATGACCTAATTTACCGGAACCTGGACATTTCCGGCGAACAAACTCACAAAGTCTTATTGCGAGGCAGGGATGTTCTCACGTTTCAAGAATACCTGACGTATTTAGCACGTATACATTTTTACTAATTAGGAAACGCACCAGATAACAGCTAAACATTCTCTCAAGGATCTTCCCAATGCCTTTAGCCACACTTATTAATCAAACATCTACTGTGTATTGTAATTCATAAAATGTCTGTAACATATGAGCTTTTCAGATGCTCGGCCACCACAAAGAAGTACTGCCCCAGAAGGAGCCTGGTTATGCACTAACATCTTCTCACATCCTAACCAGTCAACGTTTATGAGTGTAGAGGTGCTAATGTCACAAATATATCTATCATGAACTAAAACACACCCTGCCATATAGTTAACAGCTTAGGATTGAAACTGGTCCCCCAAAAGGTACATAGTCTCCTCACTGTCCCATACTATTACTGGACCAGTAATACCACTAGGAAAAGGTCGTATGATATAGCTATGAAACGATTTCAAGTTACTATCTGGAATTTCCACAAGCAAGCCCCTATCAGACACTTTCACTTTTAAAATCCCATGATAGTGATACAAATTCTCCCCATTAAAATCTACCTGTGAACCAAACAGATATGCTGCATTCCTCAAAGTCGATTCTAAAGACCCGAGAGGTAAAATATCTCCAAAAATCTGCCCCCTCAGAAGCGGCAACCACTGTCTTAACCTGTATTTGAATTTCCGATAATACAGACTCCGCTTCTTTCTCAATATTCAACAAGGTAGTTTAACAAGAAGACAAAACTAGCGTAACATCTAAGTCTCCTCCCATCTTATCAGCTGTGACCAATAACCCATTTAAAGATGTCCTTAATGTCTCAAAACACTCTCGTAATTTCTCATCACTATTTCGTAAAGTCATCAAAGTTTTACCATGGCTAGCTAATTTTGCTGATACCTGTTCAGTTTTCACCAAATTAGCAATTGACATACTAACAATTGTTCCTGTGACCGTAACAGCTCTAATTAACAATGGCGCAACTCTTACTCCTTCTAGAAGAAACCAAAGAAGTTGAAGAATTTAAATATGGAAGCCATGTTAAAGTCTTCTTAATCCTATCCTGAACCCTAATGGCTGTAGCATTAAGTTCGGTTAACCAACCCCACAATGGATCAGACAGATTTTGTCTGGTATTTATCTCACTCAGTAAATTCCTAAGCAACTGAACTTTATGCTGGGATGCTTTAAGCTCATCCCTTGCCAAACCTATATCCTCAAACTCAATACTCAAAGTTACCGTGTCAGACGACAACCACACCTAGTCGTCTTCTATAGCCCATGCCACGAACCCTAAAGCCATGAGCAGACGAAACTTCAGCATCTATAAGTTACCAGATCCCAAAACCAGAAAAGCAAGCAAGCAAACAAACAAACATAGAAGAGAAACCCATGTATCTACAAAACTCTGCAGCATTTTGAAACCTAATTTAGCTAAGTTTTCCCCCTCTCAGATATTATTGCAAGACACACACAAAAAAATAATTACTCCAAACCACTGCACGTGAACAGAAAAGGGGGAAAAAACAGCAAAAAAACTGAATTCGGACTATTAAAAATTTATATAACTCTATGGACAGAAGTCCTCCTCAGTTAAAAAAAAAAAAAACTACAAATCACACACCTTTAAAATCTATTAAAAAAAAACTGAAAAAAAAGATAAGGAACAACAGTACATCACAGGAATTAACCCACAAGATTCCCATTAACCTGTCTTTTTAAATTTAGATATATGTGTCGACCGAGACACTCCCATATTTTCATCCTGAACAACCAATCTATTCCCCTTCTTCCCCCTCGATTGGGACCACCTTGACGTGGTGAGGGGGCTCTTGAACCCCAGGAGACTGTTCCAGGGTTTGAGGCCAAGAGCCCCATATACCATTCTGTATTTCTTTGAATTAATTTTTGTGGAATTTTCTGCTTTTGCTAAAATTTATTGGACCTGATAAATAGGAAGAGATATCATAATTGGGATTGGGTTTATATCGGAAGCTAAATAGTTGGGACTGTGGTAGGACCATCAACTGCTCGATAATGTTTGGACCTGAGAGACATCAGGCGGAACTATTCTTTAGGACTAGACCACGGATTCCAGGGGGGTCTGGTTCTGGGAATAGGACTCAGCAGTCTATCCGGTTTCCCATAACATGATTAGGGTGGGAATGGATGATTGTATTCCAGTAATATTGTCAGTCCTAGCAAGCGGGTTTGGCTTACACTTGGGCCACTCTAATCATGTTGTCATCCCGTGTCATCCCCTGTGGGGTAGGGTAGGGAGCGGACATTTGGGAGTCGGTTTTCACTTGTGCCATTGGTGGAAGAATAAACTCCATGAAAAACTGATGACATCTTTTTAAGGTTTTCAGGTTTAATTTTTTCTTTAATACATAAATCTTTATGACAAGCAATTTTAAAGATTCAAGTACCCCTGGGCCCTCTGATGGCATTGTTCCAGCACAGATGACAACGGCTGCTCCAGTACAGAGCAAATTTTCTAGCATGGAAATGGACAATTCTCTGGATAATCCAAATAATCAAAATCAGAGTGGTATTAAAACTTTAATGCCTTATAAAACCCCCAAAAAGAGTAAATACCGACATGACCCAACCTTGACTCATTTTGACTCCCTCTTTGGGAGTGGAAGTTGGTCAAGGTTCCTAACCATGGAAGGTGACCAAAATATTTCAGCTTTAAAATCAGAAAATTATTTATTAACCCTTAAACGCCTGTTGGACGTTTTAAACGTCGTCCAAAATTGTCTGTCGAATGCCAAACAACGTTGCAAACGTCGACTGAAAAATGCTTTTTTTAATATTCGCGAAAAATAATTGTAGGCCTAGTTTGCGGAAGATTTCAAATCCCGCTCGGCGGATGCTGGGAGTTCACAGATCCAGCTGTTGTTTTGTTTCTGAGCGTCACCCAGACGCACATGCGTGAATTTCCCCATCTTGCATCAGAGAGCATCAGAGCAGCACCTTGCGGGAGCGATATTTTGACGCAGACGTGTTTTGTTGAACTTTTGTGAGTGTTAGCGTATTCGTGCTGCAACAGAACGTTTGCAGAGATGTCACAAAGGCGTCAGGACCGTGAAAGGCGCATACTGCCTGTCGGAAGTGAGCGTGTGAGGCGAGTTTTAGATTGGGATGCTGGAGAAGGACCCAGCATCCAAAGTGAATTTTAACATTTGATCAACTTTGACTCGACCGAAATGATCGAAAAACGCATCCGTAAGCCATAATTATTACATTCGAGTAACAATCAATCATTTACCTTCATTTTGCAACAAACGGAAAGTCTCTAGCACAATATTTAGAATTTTGGTGAATTTTTGAAAAAAAATTTTCCTCCGCTCTGCACGCTCGAACTCCGCTGAAAATCCTGTCATTTCCTGCGTCAGCTTGCCGTAATTTTTTCGCCGTTTCATATTATTCGTTACATAAAGTGTTATACATCAAAATGTGCGCAATTTCATGTAGAATACAACAAAAAATATATCATTCCTTTAGCTCTTCACAGTATTTTAATATTTACATCGAAATCACGATAACTGACAAAATTTTAACATTCGGTCAACTTAACTCGACCGAAATGATCGAAAAACGCATCCGTAAGCCATAATTATTACATTCGAGTAACAATCAATCATTTACCTTCATTTTGCAACAAACGGAAAGTCTCTAACACAATATTTAGAATTTTGGTGAATTTAAAAAAAAATTTCCTCCGCTCCGATGCGCGAACTCCGCTGAAAATCCTGTCATTTCTTGCGTCAGCTTGCTGTAATTTTTTTGCCATTTCATATTATTCGTTACATAAAGTGTTATACATCAAAATGTGCGCAATTTCATGTAGAATACAACAAAAAAATATGTCATTCCTTTAGCTCTTCACAGTTTTTAATATTTTCACCGAAATCACGATAACTGACAAAATTTTAACATTCGGTCAACTTTGACTCGACCGAAATGATTGAAAAACGCATCCGTAAGCCATAATTATTACATTCGAGTAACAATCAATCATTTACCTTCATTTTGCAACAAACGGAAAGTCTCTAGCACAATATTTTGATTTTTGGTGAATTTTTGAAAAAAAAATTTTCCTTCGGATCCGCGCGCGCTAACTCCGCTGAAAATCCTGTCATTTCTGGCGTCAGCTTGCCATAATTTTTTCGCCGTTTCATATTATTCGTTACATAAAGTGTTATACATCAAAATGTGTGCAATTTCATGTAGAATACAACAAAAAAATATATCATTCCTTTAGCTCTTCACAGTTTTGTTATATTTACATCGAAATAACGATAAATAGAAAAAAATCAACCTTCGGTCAACTTTAACTCGATCGAAATGGTTCAGAAATGCAATTGTAAGCTAAAAAAACTTACAGCCTAGTAATATTCAATCATTTACCTTCATTTTGGCACAATTGGAAAGTCTCTAGCACAATATTTTGATTTTTGGTGAATTTTTGAAAAAACTTTTTTACGTCCACACATTAAGTGAATTCATGCATCATTTTGTGATAATATTTTCTCTGTGTTGCTTTAATCGTTTTACAATCTGTTATATACCAAAATAATCGCAATTTAGTGTACAATACAACTAAAAAAATTAACTCATTAGCTTCAACCGTTTTCCTTACAGCACGATTTGTATACAATTATATACGAGTTTTTTTCACTGTCATATATTCCAATATTTATATATGATAATGATATTTTTTCATTTCTGATGGTTGCATACTAAACTTCAGGCAATGAGAAAAAAGGAGCCAAAAATGAACTCTTAATCTTGAAAACTAAGCGCTGTGATTTTTGAAAAAACTTTTTTCCGCTTCAGCACTACCTCTCGAGGCCGCATTCGCATACAGGAGACGTTTTTGAAAATAGGGCTTTCATATTTAAAGGGTTAAATAGACATCCAACAGCAGATATGTCATTCAGACAAATAAAAGAGAAAACCTGGCTTACAGAAGCCACAACAAAAAGTCAGTCTGAAGACTATTTGTCTTTGAAAAATATAAACAATATTAACATAAAAGTAAAAAAACATGATACTATGAACAGCATTCAGGGTATCATTGTACTTCCTGAAAACGACAACGAACCAGTTGATAAGAAAATACTATTAGACTCTCTCAAAAAAAGATACCCCAAGGTCCAAGATTGTTAGTTAGTTATAAATGATTTGTTTAACCAGACCTCTGAACTCTTTTAGGGTTCTTCTCGGGGTGGGATGGTCCAAGATTGAGAGGTATATGTTGTACCAAGTAAAAATAGCAATAAACAAATATTAAAAATAGCAAAAATAAAATTCGGGGATGAAGATCTACCTCTAAAAATGAAAATTTTAGGCCAAAATAGAGAGTTAAGACCCTATGTCCCAGAGCCACTGCAGTGTCAGATTGCAGTAAGTATGGGCACACAAAGAAAAATTGTAGAAATGAACCGGTATGCACTTATTGTGGATCTACTGAACATACCGCACAGTGGAAGTGCAGTGAACCTAAGTGTGTAAACTGTGGGCAGAATCATCATGCAAAATCTGAAGAATGCATCTATTATATATACAATACAGAATTGAAAACACTGCAAGAATGAACGTGGATGCCAATAAAAGAGGCTAAGTTGGAATTAAAAGTGAGAGGAATTCAAGATTCGTCTAAGAAACATACATTTTCTTCAATAACAAGAGCAAATAATGAAACAAAAACACAAACAGATAGAAGTAACAGAGCACAGAAAAGTAAATCTCAAGAAAAAATCAGTAATTTAGAAATAAGAACTAAAATGGTAAAGAATAAAAAAACAGGTACAAATGAGAAGGATAATATTTTATCTAATTCATTTGAAATATTAATGCATATAGAAACATAGGAGGATGCTACTACTGAAGTAATAGAGGAGGGTCGTGATGGACTAGAAATTAAAGATAAAAAAAAGGCCTTTGGAGAGAACACCACCCAAAACGAAGAAACCCATGATTATTAGAGAAACATCGCTTAAACCAAAGATAAAGGAGATGAAAAAGGAACAAAAACAAGCTAAGAATATAACTTTTTTTTTTATCTCCTAAAGTAATAGTAAAACCCATGAAGGCAGATGTCGAAAACACTGAAGAAGTGAAAGAGAACCATGCCATAGATAACAATGATTATGTCAAAGGAGAAGAGATTACCCCTTCTCCAGTAATTGGTACAAGAGCAAATGAAAAAGAAATATACATGATGATACATGTGGATGTAATGATTGTTTCATTGAATTATGCAATAACAAAAGCATAACAAAAGATGGTTTAACAAACATTGCAAGAAATTTTATGAAATATAGGAAAAACGAAGCTACGGATTTAAGTACCCATGAAAAAGGTTTCATGTGTATTGAGCACTTATTATATTATAAAGAAAAACAAATGAATGTTGTGAGTAAATTATTAGAAAAGATCCAGATAGATAATACGAAAAAAGGGAGTAAAACTCGACCGCTATAACAAAATATTTTCAATAGGTATATTATACAATGGAATGTAAATGGTCTACAGACCAGATTACACCGAGGAGAAGTACAACGGTTATTATTAAAAGAATATGAACCAATGATATTATGTTTACAACATGTCAAGAAAACAGTGTCAGCAATAGGTAAATATACCTTAGCATCAACATCACGAGAGGAAGAAGGAAATTTAGGTACAGCCATATATGTATATAAAGTATTTTACAACAAAGTACCTGTCAACATTACCGACTTTCAAATATCAGGTAATAAAATTTGAATAAAAATTATAATTATGTAATTTATATTTTATGCAATCAACCTAATAAAAATTACGACATTGACAAACTTAAATAATTACTTAATAATGCCAAAGAACCTACATTAAAAGTGGGTGATGTTAATACTTACAACCCGATGTGGGACTGTAATTGTACAGACTCAAATAGAGCAGGAAGTAAAATAGAAGAATTCATAGATTCATACGACATGCTATATAAATGATAACGAAATCAGCACATTTTTTCTAAAACACACGGAACATTTTCCTCAATCGACTTAACTCTATGTACAACAAACATAGTAGATAGATTGGATTGGAATACAGTTGACGACTTGCACACAAGTGATCATTTCCCAATATTAATTTAATTATTACAAAATAATCCCGCAAAACATGTCCCTCAATATAACATTTATAAAGCAGACTGGGAGCAATATGAATTCCACACTAGAATTATCCCACCATTTGAATATTTAAAGGACCATAATGAAACTAATAAATTTCTTGTTGATTTCAATAAAAATGCTGCTGATATAGCAATACCAAAATCAAAAGCTCATCCAACAAAACACAAAGTCCCATGGTGGTCTGAAAAACTGACAGAATTAATAAAAATGAAACACCAGATTGGAAGAGGATTAGATAGTTTGAATAGAAAGTTCAGTAAAATAAATTAAAACATTATGGATATTAGAAGAAAATTTACAAAAACTGACTATATTATTATTAGAAATTGATACATTAAAACCTCTATATAACAAAATATCTGCAAAATTTAAAAGAGAAGTAATTCAAGGAAGAATCATTTCATGAAGGAAATATGTATCAGATCTCTCTAATAATGCTCCCATACAAATGGAGGAAATATGTATCAGATCTCTCTAATAATACTTCCATACAAAAAATATGGGATAAATTCAGGAAAATAAATGGCACCCATGTTAAAAAACCTTGACATGCCATAATAAAAGATGTTAAAAGAGTACTTGGTCCAAAAGAAATAAGTAATGTAATAAAAATAAATACTAATGTTCCCCTCAATGATCAAACAGTATTCAGGGAGACATCCATCATATTCAACTAATTATTTGATGCTATGCTGAACCTGTGGAATATTGATCCCAATTCACATCATTGTCCCCTACAGTAATTTTGAGAGCCTCAGTTACCTTCCTCTTTGCCCTTTCACATATCCCATTAGCCTCTGGTCTACAGGGAATAATAGTGACTTTCCGAATGCCCAATACATCCGCAAGACATTCTAACATCTTGTTCACAAATTCTCTCTCATTATCTGTAATCAGCACCTCAGGAACCCCATAACGACAAATATATCCATTAAAGAGTGCAATTGCCACCTCCTCTGCTGTTTAATGCTTCAAAAGAAAAATCTCTACAAACCTAGTTAGTTTATCAACAACCACCAACAGGTTCCTATGGCCATAACTAGATTCACAGAAATTGGACAATAGGTCCATATGGGCCCTAGAATAGGAAATTAACCCAGTTTACAAGAAACGACCCTCGATGGCTTACACGCATTACAAACTGAACATACTCTCACAAAGTCTTCCACTGATGCGAGCATACTCTTCCAAAAGAATTGTCCCCTTTCTTCTGATACGTCCTCTCAATACCCAAATGCGGACTGCCAGACCTACAATTAACAATATCCAGAACCGTAGGTACTAAACTCCTAGGAACAACTATTTGCGTCATATCACCTTTATCTTCACTATTTCTCAGTTTGTATCTATCTTTCTAGTAACAAATTACCCTCTGATTCAAGACTCGCAAAAGGCACCTTATAACCCCTTTTAGAGGGATGAATAAATTTTTTGTATTTAAATTTCCCAACATTCTGAGAGAGAGAAGAGAGAGAGAGAGAGAGATAAATAAGAGTAATGAGAACCATCCGAGTGCTTCTACTTGGAAGAGGGATCCAGGTTTACTTTGTATAATATCTACCCTGTCTGTGGAATGTAAGGATTTTTTCATTTTTGAGTGAGTCTTGAGTCAAATGCCAGCTGGTCTGTTTTGGTCTTGGAAAGTTTTTGTGGCTTTTTGAGAGATGTTGGTTTTTCTTGTTATGGCTGTTCTTGTTGTGTATATAATTCTATCTTCTTTTTTCGTTCCAATATTGTTTTGTTTGAACCAAACTGGGTGCTGTGGCAATGGCCTCTTACTCCATCTTCCAGCAAAATGAGGATCAGGATGAGTGTTGTGTACTGTTTTTTAGCATTTGAATTCCCCACATAATATCGGACTGCCATCTGGGCAGCTGGTGGTGCAGGACGCAATTGAGATTAGTGGCTAGTTCAACACTGGAGGGAATGGAAGAGGAACTTTAATATTGAGAGAGGTAGACTGCTGGCCATCACCCCATGGGAGGCTGAGGGGTCATCCTCAAGACATCTGTCAGTTGGAGGAGATGGGGGAAAGTGCTAACCCCTGCAAAAAAGAAATGAAAAAAATCCATGAAATGCTCAAAGAAATGGAAGAGAGGATGTATTTCTTATTGGAGGGAATGATGAAAATCTACAAGAAATGATGAAAGGTATGTTTAACCCCTTTTTGGAGAATGTTGGATGGGTCCTCTGGAACGTATTAAGGGGCAAGAAAACAGAAAATTTTATAAGTGAAACCCGTTAACCTGAAAGTGAGTAACAAATGTTACTAAGAAATCTTTCTGAATGAAAGGCATTAAGGTTTTTCAAAAGGGAATGAAAAGCAATAAGGAATAGAGGGAAGGTAAGGATTCTTTGAAGAAAAATGGAAGAAGGGAAACCTTTTCAAGGAAACTGGTAAGAAGGGTAAGGAAGTGGGAAAGGCAGGAAAGAAGGGAGTTTTTGAAGGCTGATGTTGAAACTGTTAGGTGGATGGAGGTGAGTGGATAAATATGGATAAAATAGAAGGGTCAGAAAGTGTTGAGAATGAATGTAATGCATGAGTGGACTCTTTGTAAAAAGATATCAATATCAAAATGGACAAGTGAAAGTAGTGAAAGTTTAAATCATTGAGAGTCTATGTTTGTACTAGTATAAATAATTCCGTCAAAGGTATAATGAGTATGGAATAGGGATGTGCATGAAATTCTTTAATGAAATAAAATGTTTGTCAGGATAACTATGGGGAAAGTTTTACTCTGTCCTGACCTTATTAGAGATGCTGTTTGAACTGGGTTTTTTCCGGATATGTATCTCCTTATTAACCATTTTCTCTTTACATGTTGAGTGTGACAAGGTGAAAGCTAGACTAGTTGAGCAAGCGAGGCAATGAAAGCGACTGTTAAGCATAAGAGGAAGAATTCCTGATGAGGCAAGAATGAAAGCTGGGGAAACCTTGTCACTGTCTTTGTCTGATGTTGGAGACGTTGGCAAGGAAGAAGTTTGGGGATGATGGGATAGATGAATGTAAGGAGTTAGGACGGAAGTTGTTAGGGACAGTGCCAGATGTAGTTAGAGAATTTGTGAACTTGATATGCGGAAGGAGAAGAAAAGATGGACGAATGAAAGGTTGACTTGGGGAGAGATTTTGGAAACTTGTAGAAGATTATGAGCTTGACAGGGTTATAAAAGAGAGCAGAAGTGTAAGTGTATTATGCTGGGGTAGATGAGAAGCTGCCAGAGTTTGGAAGCTTTAGGTCTATGCAGTGTTGAGGGCCCCAATGAGAATGGCCTTAATGTAATAGATAGGAGTGTAAGAGCAAGTAATGTGGAATAGTGAGGATGAATGGTGGGGTTGTAAAATAACAACGGGTTGGACGAATTAGGGATAGTAGTGTACAAATAGGAAGGTTGAATTTTTTGTTTATGTTTTAGATGTGCAAAGGAAGGACATACAAAAATGAGTCAGGTGGGCTTTAGGAGCGTTCCCTCAGGTGTCACTCAATTTCGGGACATTTGTCATCGTAGCAGAGCGTGGTTTCGAAACGGACCTCTGGGTTAAATGGGCCCAGGTGCGGACAGGTGGATCACTCTGCTTCTAATTATCTTGTTTTCTTATTAGTGAAAAAATATGAAGACTTTATTGATGCCAGAATGGGCATTATCTCACAGAATGTGTTCAGAACCACACAGCTTCGAATGTAATTTTGAATGTGGTCCCTAACATGTTTCAAGTGTTGTAGATGAAAGAGGGTGACTGTGATACGAATTGCAAACTGAGTGTGAAGGGGTTCAAATGGGTGGATCCTCCAGGATGCATACAACCTACAGATGCAATTCTGAGGGGTTGTTGCAACAGGATCAGCAATTTGTTTTGATAGAGTATGGTAGGAAACATTCAACCTTCAAGAACTTTTCATAAACTGGATGGTCGTTCAACAGTTGTGTGATAAGGTGTTGAGTGCCAAAGTGAAAAATGAGTGATAAACGTGTAATAACCCGATGCCGTCCTTTGAATGGGATGGTATGAATAGAACATCCTATTACATATTCTATTGATATAACTGAGTTGGCTGAACGTGTAGGGGTAAGTGAACGGTTGGAGGTGATCCATCCAAATTGTAAGAAACAAGCGATAAAAGTGATATACTAATGATTGAAAAATGAATGAATCGTTGCAAGATATTCAAAGGTCAATGATTTTCTTGGGTTAGTTGGAGAATTGGGGGAGGTATCCCAATTTATAGAGGGTATAGATGAGATTGTGGATGAAATTGAGAGGTAATAGTGAAGAAGATAGCGTGAATCTGAGAGAGAATGGAGGAGAAGATGTAACTTTTGAATGTTGCTAGAAGAGATGATTCTGAGAGAATGATTGCGTGCCCATTACATCTAGAGGACCTGCTAGTGAGCATCCGTCTTGTTCACAAATTCGATTTGAAAGAGGTGTGGAAGGTGTTGGTTGGGAAATGCTAAAAGGGGGAAATTATATTAAGGATGACTGCCAAATTTGTTTTATATTTAGCATTTCCCAAAAGTTTTAATTTGTCCAGAGAGAGAGAGAGAGAGAGAGAGAGAGAACAAGATTCAGAGAAACTGGACAGAGAGGTCCATATGGACCCTGGAAAATGGTTGTTGGAAGAGGAAATGAGGTCGTTAGTTTGTTTAAAAAAACGACCCTGTGGAATATGTGAAGGATTTTTCAAACTTTGAGTGAGTCTTGAGTCAAAGCCTTCCAGTGCTGGTCTGTTCTTGGTCTTGGACAATTTTTGTGTGCTTTTTGAGACATTGTTGGTTTTTTTGTTAGTGTACTGTTCTTGTTGTGTATATAGTTCTGTCTTCTTTTTTATGTTCCCAGTTTTGTTTGTGTGGTTTTTCTAGGGTGCTGTGTTGGCGACCATGGACCCTTATCCTCACTCCATCTTCCAGCAACCTGGATCAGGGTGAGTGTTGCAAACAAATGTACTGTTTTTGTGGTTTTGAATTCCGCCACACCCTCCTAACTAATTCCCCTCTAAGAAACACTTTTGCATCTGCCAAAATCTCATCCTCATCCTGTTTAGATTTTCCTAAACTAATATCCCTATCTATGCATGAGATACCAACATACATGATAACCATCCGAAAGAAAAACTACTACTAAGGGTTTCTGCTTTAATATTATATATCTACCCTCTATATACCTAATCTTGGCATCAAAATCCCTGATTGTCAAATACCACCTAGCTCTTATAGGAGAAAGATCCAGCTTATTGAAAAGATCCAACAATGGCTTATGATCTGTAAGAACCTCTAGTTGATTGCCCATCAATAACATCTTAAAATGAACCAAACTGTATAAGGCAGGGTTCTATACCACCGACTGGCATCTGTTGCCAAAGTGAAAGAAACTTCAAAACCAGGAAACTGCAATCGGATGGGGATTAATCGAACCTCTGTCCTTAACCCTTTCCGATCGTGACTGGTTCTCACCAAAGTGAAATGGTCGTTCAAAATCAGGAAACCTGAACACTGGGGATTAACTTGATATAATTTCTTTAATATTCTAATTAAGTTACTGTTATTATCAGGTATCCCAGAATAACACTGCAGTTTTCATCATTCAAGAAATCTTATTTTCAAAACAAAAAATGTGTTTACATAGCAAATCCTTTGGAAAAACTGGCTAAATGAATAACCAGATTTGTTTCTTATTCTTGGGAAACGTGGGGAAAATCTATTTGCTGCTTGTTTAGGGTTATTCAACTGACAATCTTTAGAAACGCTATAAGCAGCTAATCCGATTCCATACCCTCTCAAACCCGGTTACTAACACACAGAAAACCCAGGACACTCCAGGCAGACTTGTTGTTAACTTTCTGATGTAATTAGTAACACATTGTTGAGTTATTTCTCTGACACAGAAAGTTTCCTGAAAAGGAAGAGGAAATACTAGAATACTTTTTAAACCTTTTCCAATTGTTTCAGAATCGTCACTGTGCGATGATTTAAGTGAAAACAATGAACCATCTGTTGCAAGAAAACATTAGTGAAAATAATTCTTTTATCATCATGAATGAAAACCTGGAAGAGCAAAGGTCATGAAGACAGCACTGACCATTATGCCCTGAGGAAGATGATTTATAGAAAAAGATATGGAAATAACTGGGAAGAGTTTGATAAGAAAGCAAATAATGTTTTAAATCATTTCAAAGGAAGATTTTTCAGCTGTCCTGAAAACTTCCGTCAGTTTTTTATTTTTTACACATTCTTTTCAAATGATTGTCTTTAAAATGAATTCTACACAGAAGAATTGAAATAGGAATGCCTCTGCAATCTTTATTCTATATGGAAAAATTGGCAAAAAATGAGCTTGTAGGAAATGATGTAACTTTGAAACAATAATTAACATGGCATTTTCATTAGAAAGTTCATTTTTTCTTTAAATCTTTAGGAGAGATAGGTGGTTCCTGATATTCTGACGACTTCATGTGTCTCTCAGCAGCCCCTGGCAGTGGCTTCATTGGCATTTGGGAGGTCAAAGGTAAAGCAAGTTCATTGAATAACATGAAAATGTTCTTATGTTATTATCATCCTGGATGCCATCTAGTTCCAATACAAGTCCACAGCGCCATTCAAGAATAAAGAATATGTAGAACTGCATTCAAAATTGATGCTGAAGAATTAAAACTAACAAAATGGGGCATCAGAATATACTATTGAAGATCTGCAGATGGGATATATTCTAGGTCTGATTCATATTAGGCAATCAAAAATGCTACATCGCCGTGCCTTGGTTATTCTGGTCATCACCACGTGTTTTGTGTCAGCACTAGTGGACATCGTTAGCAGAGCGTGGTTTCGGAGAACCTGGATACCATGTTTATACAGACTGCCTTTATACAAACCACTCTGCTTCTAGCTGTCGAACTTCATTAGAAAAAAAATCTGTCACTGGAATGATAAATACAAATAGGAAAGCCTCACTTCCTCAAACAAGAAAAAAAAAGATTATCGGAAGGAGCAGTAATTTTTGTATGCTCAAGTCCCATATTCTAACCTTGGAAAGATTTTGAGGGACGACCACTGTGTGCTCTACATACCATACTGCAAGAACCACCCACATCCTTGCTTTGTCAGTCCCTATATTTGGATCAAGAAACAATTACATAACAGAAAAATAACCATTTTATGTTATCCTTCACATATACTAGATATTTGTTATAACAAAGCCCACAAAAGTTTTATAGTCAAGTAACATGAAGAAATGAAACCCATTTCAAACATTCTTAGCTTGCCTTATTTTAGTTTTGAAAACATAAAATCATTGTCCTAAACCTTTAATTAAACCTTGTTTTTCTTATAATAATATACTCAAAAGAATGTTAATAAAAAATATCCAAATTGCAAAGAAAACAACAATATAATATATAAAATTCCATGTTTGGACTGTTCTTTTTATATTGGCCAATCTCCATCAAATTTAGATGTACCTATTAAGCAACATAAGGTCATTCATAAGTCAAAACTGGACAAGCATCCAATGCTATATTCATTCATTTAAGTGAAAATCTCAAGGATAAATTGGAAAAGCTCACTGATTGCCAGATCGAAAAATGATTTCTCATCAAGAAATCTCCCATGTTCCGCTATTATCCAGCTTACTTCCAGTTGTAACAATCAAATAGGCCTGGCATGTATTATTTGGACCCCTGTAAAAGAAAAAACCTTCAAGAATGACCTAAAAGATAAAATCAAGGGTAACATAGCCAGCAATTCTTAATTGCATCAACTAATCTTTCATGTGTGTCTTCTTGGACAAGCAACAAAGATTCCAGTTAGTGCTGATCTCCCTTCAGAGATGACAATTGACTTCAAGATTGTCCTTCCATTGCTTTTGTTCTATAGCCTGGGACTATCCTTTTACCACTTATGTAACATATATGCACTTTCAGATATGGGATACAACTAGGCTCAGTTATGTCTTGTCCTACCCAGGGATGTTCTCAATCATCCAGTGCTATTTAATTCCCGTGTACATCTGAACACCATCTAGATGACTAAAGCCCCATCTTCCTTGGCAAAGCTCTTCCCAATCTTGAGCCTGTCAATTCAGGTGCAATCTGTTTAGCTTGGAAGTGGGGCTAAAACAGCATTTGAAACTAATAACAAATCTGTGCCATTAGCTAGCACTGAACCCCATGCTGAGTTTCACAGCTATAGTGTCAACCAGTGGGCCTGGTAGTGCTGGCAGCATTTACATTAAATTACCCATTTTTTCTAAATGAGGATGAAAAATAATTAACTGGGGATTAATTGATTTCTAATATACAAAAATGAACTGATATGACAGGCTGAAGTTACCCCAAATCCAGTGCATTACCTGACTTTTTAGCTTCATGTAAGGTTTGTCTTCCAGCATTGGACCAATTTTGGCATTTTAAGTGACATTTTGATATAGTGAACAACTTGATGTTCTTGGATATTTCTATGCAGAGAAATGATGTATCTACATATATGAAGGCTTGTTTTGCCCAGGATTTTAATGTAAACTGGGAGTGACTTAGGATTTTAATGAAATCAATTAAATACTAATATTCAAATATCCACAGGATGCCATTTTGAAAACCTGTTGACCATCTTGGCTGGAGGTTGACAATGAGAACAAGGGACACGTTCAAAGTTGAGCAAGTTTCATGCTTGGAATCACCATTTGCACTTTTCCCCATCCTATTTCAACGTTAATAGTTACCCGCTATACTACTCCCACATTTTCTTGTAGTTACCCTATCCATCAGATCAACTACATTTGTTCTTATAGTTACTCCAAAATTACAATTTGGCAACTCATGTAGGTACTTAACTCCTCACTATTCAGTGTCACCAACACTGGCCATTAAAACCACTAGTTTCAAAGGTTGGAATTATAACCTCCTTCATATATACAAACTGGAATTTAGAAACCACTGTTCCAGCAGCATTTATGTCAAAATCCACATAATAACATGGAAATTCTACCCCTTTGTAAAATTACCAGTGCATTTAGATGAAATTTTTTCCATTTCATTTAAAGTAAAATCTACAGACAAACACAGTTGTGTTTTTCTTTCTAAAAATTTGCTACCATGATAAATGACAGTAATTGATATTCTTTCATGTTTATTTTCATATGTATAGTAGAACATGTCTCTAGCTTTGAAATGATATACATTTGATAGCAATTACCCCTTTTTCATGGCTGTGACATACATTTAAGAAATACTTTCCATGCACTTAGACTTCTCACTGCTCCATTTCCTCCAAGTGACCGACAGCTTAAAACAACTACAAGGGACCAGCTACAAAGAGTGCAAAGGGTTAATATTCTGAAAGGCTGACTGCTGTCCATCACCCCATACAAACTGCACATCATCCAGCCATGCCCAAGAAAGACCAGATCTGTTTCTTATTCTTGGGAGTAGGAGAATCTACAATTGCCGTAACTTTATCCTCATTCACTCTAACCCCCTCTTTAGAACTGACATGATCCAAATATACTATCTGCTTCTTCAGAAAATTACACTTAGCTAATTTTATCTTTAAACCCGCTAACCTAAGCCTCCTAAAAACTTCCCTAAAAACCTCTAAATTTTCCTCTACAGAATCGGTGACAACTAAGATGTCAGGCTTATATGCATAAATGGATTTCCCTAACAAGATAACAAAACTTTGGCCTAGTAAATTGTCATTCTTTTGAAAACCAAATTTCATCCGTGTAAAACTCATAATGTCTGTTTGACAAAGAAACGTCTGTATACTTGCAACTCTCCTCACTAAGCAAATCTTGAAGTATTTCGATCAGATCAATTGAAGAATATATATTCTTGCCCCAGTGACAAATCAAATAAATCTAAAACATGCCACAGGTCATGCAATTTCTGGAATGGTTTTCTTGTTCAACTTCATGAGGTCCTCAGAAAAAACCGGACTGAACCATCCCTCTTAGCACTGCAATAAAAAAAATTAAAAGTTTCAAACTGGACCAACATTGTCTTCCTCCTCCCAATTAACCTCTTGCTCTACCTTTCTTTAATCTTGAAAAGGAATCCTTCCGTGAAGGGACAAAAATAGGCAAAGTCTTATCCTGAAAATGAACCTTGTGTTTAATCTTTAACTTGTTAAACCTAACTCATCCCCTTTTAAGATATGCCGTTTTAACAGACTTATTTTTCCGGCTTCATCTTCCACACCCTCAATATATTTTTAAAATCAGCATTGGCTAAATGATCCCAAAACCTGACAATGAGAACCTAGCCTGTAAATCTGCTTCTGGTTTTCACACATCCCAACAATTAAACTGAATTATCTTTTAACCCAGTCAACAAAATCGAGATGCCGTTTTAACCTTTTATTTAGTTCCAACTGAATCATTACAGTTTAGCAAGTCACCTAAGTATTCCTGAACTCGATGCATTATTGCTTATAGAAACCGGTCTACACACTACCCCACTTCAGCTTTTAAGTTGGCACTCATCCTAGTTTCACCTGTCTGGGTTTATGCACACCTTTCACTTGAACTGATCACCATAGAAACCATATCAGGACCTAAACCACATCATCCAACAAAACCCCCTTGTAAGACTTAAAATTGATGAAGAATTATGTGTGGAATCCATAAATCACATGTACACCTGATCCATTATCATCATCCACTCTACTTACATCCATTCCCTATATATATATACAAAAATACCAGGTACACCAACAGTTATACCGTATATAAATGTTTGATTTTAACATGAAATTTTGTGTCGCTGACATGTTGGATGACCCAAACAATGTATTCCCCAGGAAGAAAAATTGTATAACAAAAATGGTTCTGTAAAAATTCTACCCCAAAAGATAAACACATATCTATATATATATATAAACCTATAACCTATTTACTTGCATACATCACATACTGTCTCTTTAGCAGGCCTCAAAAAAATGATTGGAAAACATAGTATTCAAGGGCATGATTGAAAAAAAAACAACTCATAATTCATCAAATTAATAGAGGACCTGTATCTATAAAGACTTTAGAGTCAACCCCATAAACAGACCCTTTTACCACTGTTCAATGGCTCTGAGGGCTCACCCAGAAGTCCTTTGTCACAAGTTAGTTATTTATAAATGATTTTTGTTTAACCAGAGTTTGAACTCTTTTCCTGTTTTCTCCCTTTCTAAAAGAATGGGGAAAGAGTTTGTTTTAAAAATTTTAAAATGTAGTTAACTAAATAAATAAATAAATAAAAAATATTAGGAGAGAGACGTCCCTTTGAATTAAACAAAATCAATTTTGTTTAAGAAGAAAATGCAATGATATTATTAATTGAAAAAGTTATTACCTTCTGCTAGAATATCCTTTATTGATTTATTTTGTAAATAAGACTTTCTTTCATGATGCCATCTGGGACATCAATCAAGATGTGTTTGATTGTTACTGGGATGTTACATCTTTCACATATATTATTATATTTATATATATAGTTGACATCAGATGACCATGTGTGAGTCTGGAGTGTCCTATTCTGAGTCTTGTTAAAATAACCTCATTGATTCTTTGCTTTTTGGGTAGAAGATTTGTACCACTTTTAAATCGTTCTTAATTTGTTTTAATTTGTTTTGAACGGAAATTCTAACAAATTTGTGATGTAATCATTTTTGCCAGTTACAGCCTAAATTAAGGGTTTAACTGATGACTTATTTTGTCTGATATGGGGGCTTTCATTTATGTTACTGACTTGCAAGGGGTTTCACTTGGAAATTAGTTTGCAGCTTTATCTGCTTTCTCATTACCCTCAAATGCCTACATGTTTCAACAAATTTGAATTTGAAGGCCGTTTGTGTAGAGGCTGATGTATTTCCAGTTTCTATGGACAAGATGATTATTTGATTTAAATGATCCTATTGCTTCAATTGCACTTCTTGAGTCGCTCAATGTGAGTGCTGAAGGAATTCCTTTTTGTTATAATCTTGAGAGCCAATTGTATGGCTGTTAATTCTGCTGTAAATACTGATGATATTAGATATATGATGTAATATATTTGGATAGTTTATCACTTGAATAGGCTGATGATATATATATATAACCTTATATATATATACTCCAGCTTCATTTTTGTGATCCATCTGTGTCCATTATGAAGGGATTACCCTTCCGTCTTATGTGTTCCATGGCATGTTGATGGTACATTTCTGTGTTGGACATATATTTCTTTGAAAGATATGATAAATATGTGCATAATTTTGCCTTTTTAGTGTCCATGGTGTACCAGATTTATTTCTTTGGTAAATTTGGGTATCATGTTATATAAATTCAATAGATGATTAGTTTTTTTAGTAAATGAGTTTTGATTTGGGTATATTATTTGTATTTTGATTGATATTTATTTGATGCAGGAGATGTGTCTCTTAAGGGATAAGTCTTCTTAAAGTTTAGATCTCTGTAATATTTTACTATAGACTGGAATAACTTTTGCAAAGGAACAGTTGGTGATGATAACAGAATGCTCCTGTACATATCGTATTTATCCTCGTGATGTAAACCAAATCTAGAGATTTTAAAAATTGTTTCTGAGGCAGTTGAATAAATTGGACAGCTATAACTTTATAATTGATAGTACTAATTGCATTGTATAACGATGCATTCTACATTAAGTGAAATTTATACTTAATATTTGAGAATTTTATGTGAGATTTTCTTATAATAAATATAAGGGCTTTAGATCCTTGGCTTTGATATATTTGATATGATCTTTCCAATTTAAATTTAACAAAAATCTTATACCCAAATTTTTAACACTATTGCAATGCATGTTTATCTCTTCATTATGATTTGGCTAACTTAATGGTTTGTTGTTTCAACCATCTTTTGTCTTTGCCCTGCCAATGCCATTTGTTTTATTTAAATCAACAACTTGAACACACACACAATTGGTCAACATATATTTTTATATTGTATATATATATATATATTTAGCATGTCTCAAAGAATAACTTGAATAATAAATTACAAAATCATCAACATACACACTATTTTGTATCAGGCAGGTTCATAGCAATCAATTTTGAATTAATCAAATTCCTGCTGTCTTTCAAAACACTCTCCTTGGAAACTGCCTTATTTGAACCAGTTCACAGCCGTTAGAATATGTATTTTCTGTACATGCTGGAACAATACAATCCTCGACTCCCCCAGAAAATTATTGATATGGGGTATTGAAGGTGTTCAGGGAATATTGGACCTGGCGTTTCTGCATAGATTGTATGCCATGTGGTTTCATTCTTTTTCTATATCAAAGAAAATAGTCACTGGTCTTTTTTTCTTTCAAATCTGCTTAATATGATCTTCTATTTGGTTAAAACGGTGTCTAACCGTAGATACCCCACCAGCCATTGTTTTGAGGTGAAAAAAGGTTTTTCTTATGCACTTGAATCTCATTTTCTCCAACAGTTTGCACAAGCAGCTTGGTAGACGATCGTCGATGGACAGCCAAACCAGTGGGGTTGCCAGGGTCTTTTCCTGGTTTACTGATGGGTATGATTAGTCAAAAACAACCCCTTTTATCGCTTGTACTTTCTGCTGCTCCATTCCTCCAAAATTTTGTTGGCCCCTCCACAAAACAATCCTCCCTTGTTCTCCTACCTGTAGACCATGCACTTGAGGCATGCGTACCTTTGAACTCATTCTATTTAAGTAAAGAAAACTCCAACCTTGATATGTAGACTTGCAAGCTCCACAATATTTCACCCACAAAACTTCTTAGTTAAGCTGTGCCTGTTCATTTATAACAATGCCCCTGAGAACCTGAACATGTTCCTTGTTATCAAGTCCAATCTGTCTTACCAACCTCAAGACTGTGATCAAATTATTTCTGTATAATTGCTTTAGAATAGCCCCAGAAGATTTAGTAGCAACCTGTAAACAGGTGATCTGTCATGAAGGGCATTTTGACATTGCTCTTAGTTTGAGAGAACAATAACTTCAGAACGTCTTTCTATCTCCGTGTCAAAACTATACACATTTACGATAGCATCAGGAACGCAATCCATTCAGCATCCACTGCCTGCAATAAATTCTCAAGATTCTCTGTTCTAATAGAGTCTGTTTTAAACCAGAATTTCTCAGCTTCTTTGAAAAATTCCTATGCATCATTCTTCCATCCTGGCACTCCATCATTTGCAGCGAATCATGAGACTATTACATGTAATCAGGAAAGAGAGACTGAGAACTCAACTGTATCACTGAACTGAGCTGTTCCATATGACGTTCTCCCATTTTTATCCAAGATTGTCCCAGGTCTTGCCAAATCATTGCATTATTGTTGACCTTGTGTCATTCTGAATATCCCCTTTATCTAAAGTTGTGTCGTGTCTTTTGTTGATTTGCTAAGTTTCTGTAAATAAATCCATTATTTTCTAAAAAAGAATTCTAAAAATTCGACACCCCCTCAAGTATAAAAAAATTTGAGGTAACTGGAAGAACTTATTCCCTTGCTCATCAACTGGACTTTCTTGGTTTTGTGTCAGCATCAATTATAGTTTTGAGACGTAAATTCTCTCACCAACATTGTCACTTTATGACAATATCTTTGTTAGCCCCTGTATAATATGTGCATATACATATAACCCTATAAATCCAAGAAATAAATTAGAAAGCAAAGTCCCCATAAAACCTACCCCCTATTATAAAAAAAAGCTGTGAAAAATAAAAACAGTTTTCAGGGTAAATGGAATGACTAATGCAAATGTAACCATTAAATCAAATTCTAAATGTGTGTGCAAACAGTGAACACTTCTATCAGCACAGATCAGATACAATTAAGAAAAAAATAAAATGGTACTTATCTTTATGAAATTTTCCCAAAGCTAAAATACTTAAGATAATATAACAAGCAACAGGTCCATGAAAGACTTCATAACATGATGATGATCTTGAATGTCCATGATTTATCACAAAATCATCCCATTCACTAATATTAATACATACACTTTAACATCTTCATTACTATGAATTTCTATTACCTTACAAAGCAACAGAACTTTTTGTTAGCCCCTCACTTCAAGACAAGGCAGAAAAAAAATGGGTAGTAACACTGGAAATTCCCTCTTCATCACTCAATGGCAGCAAAATCATTGTAGCTAACCTGAAAGGAAACACAACACTCTGATTTAATCGGGCACTCAACACTCGCTTCCACTGTTCGCCAATGCAACTGACTTATAAACAGTGTTTCACATTAGTAAAAAAAAATATGATCAGTCAGCAGATGATATGTTATATGCCAGCTCAAACACACACGCACACACTTCCGAATTTTTCATTTTTGCCAATTTCCCCTTGTAAGATTTTTCCACCTAACCAATCATAGGCTTTTTAAACATCTATAATCTCCACAAATCTCAGTTCTTCTTATGCCAACATCCTAAAAACAGTTCTTTTCAACAGCTCTAAGATTTTCATTATATTGCATTCACCTTTTTCTTACTTGTTCAGAAGGATAGATGGTTCAACAGTGACCCGTTCATCAAAAAGGCTTTGGTAATAATACGTCGTTTCAAATGATTTACACATAACCTGATTCTCCTTTCTGCTCTCTCTCTGATCTCTCACCCTCAGGTCTACAGTTAAACAAGCCTCAAGTACCTATCCAAAATAATTTATTTGACAAAAATCTAACATAACTGGATTGCAAGAAACAAGAGATGAGATAAAATGGAATACTAATGTTCACCAAAAGATCAAACATATTACAGTCCATCATATTTAACTAATTATTCTCTTTAAAACTTTTCTCCACAATGGGTCAAAATAAGTCAAAGTCCAGTACATTCCCAGTGCATACATCTCTAACCTCTTTCTCAGCGAGACAGCTGAAGAAGTCAAATAAAACCCTTGTTAAACAAGTGCATAAAAATAAAGATATGGGAATTCCTCCCATGTTACTTATAAAGTACCCTCGATATAACAATGGTAGTGATGAAGAAGCCTCTCCATCACTACCATACATGTATGGTACAATAAAAACTCACAAAGCAAACTTTCCTGCCAGGCCAATTATCAGTTCAGTTGGTTCTGCAGCTTACAAGCTAGCGAAGTACCTATTGGATATTCTCAACCCATTAGTAGGTACCATCTCAAAAGCTAATATCACGAAATAATGTGGACCTGATAAACAAACTAAATAGTGTACAGATTAATAGTGAATCCAGGCTTGTAAGTTTTGATGTAGTATCACTATTCACAAAGGTGCCAATTGATGATCTGATGGAGTTTTTTTCTGAATTATTAGAGAACACACAGCTGGATACCCCATTTTCTAAAAGTACTTTAATTGTACTGATTAAATTATGTGTGAAAGAATGTAAATTTGAATTTAATGGTAAATTTTATTCACAAAATTTTGGTATGGCAATGGGAAACCCTCTATTACCAGTGTTAAGTAACTTATATATGGAATTTTTTGAAAAGAAAATATTAAACATAATTCTACGCAATGTAACATGGTTTACGTATGTTGACGACATAATTTGTGTATGGCCAGGGAACCAAGATGTAAATAACTTTTTTGCCAAGTTAAATCAATTAGTACCATCAATTAAATTCACTATGGAAATGGAAAATGATGGGTGCTTACCCTTTTTGGATGTCCTCATATGAAGAAATAGTAGTGGGTTTAAATATAGTGTGTATAGAAAACCCACTAATATTTCTTCCTATGTGCATTTTTATTCCGGACAAAGCAATAAGGTTGAAAAAGGATTTGACAAAGGAAAAATCTATGTTCTGGAGAGGGACATTAGCGTGTAAAAAGTCCATTCAGAATATATTTCTAGGTAAATAGATAAGGCTAGATACAGAGCAAAGAAATGAAATATCTGACAGTTACTACCCCCAGCATTTGAAGCTCCAAAAAATGACTATGTATCAAAAAGGGTGAACTGTAAAACACAAAACCTTGTCTGCCTTAGAGATCCCAATAGTCAAAAATATCCCACTGATCTTCCATTAAAACCCATGCACCAATGTCGCATTCAAGAACAATAAAACAATGAAAAATGCACTTCCATGAAGAACTCACCCGACAAGAATGAAGGGTGTGGGGGGGATAAAACCATTTAAGTCTTGTAACAACTATATTGGCCAAACAGGGAAAGCACTGGAAAAAGAGATTGAACAGCAAAATCCCTTTTCTGAGATATGGTCCAGGGAACAGCCGTATTTTTTTGTAACGTGAGAAATAACAATCATTCTTATCAACTGGGAAGGGGCAAAAAATATATATTCTAATAATGCACTGGAAAGGTATAAATAATCTAATTTGCTAGCAATAATAACCAAATAATGAAAATGGAGTGATGGGTGTATAAAATTAACATGACAATGTAAAAATAAATGTTAAACAAGATAATTATAAAAATTGAAAACATTATAAAATAAATTATCATTCTATACAACACACAGATAACACGGTCAGGGGTAATGTTTCAAACTCACGCCTGACTGAAATGACTGTCAGGTGGATAATGTCTGAGGGTCAGTGGAGGTTTATCAGAATTGTCCCCGAGTATACTGTGAATTTTAGCCAAATGAGTTTTGAAGGGACAAAAATTCCTCGACACCGGCCTGCTGAGAATTTAAGAGTCTTCTAACGGTTTCAAAAAGTCAGACGTTCCTGTAGTAACCAAGGGTGACTTCTTAACTCTGTGTCATTTGGCCTTCCGTCAATGGCATGTAATGGAAGTAGTTAATGGTCAAGACCTACAGCCCCATCTCTTAACTTTTGGGACTGTGGTAAGTGATTAGCCTGTATTGATGAAGTGTGGATTTGTTGTATATATAGCAGACATATAAATATATATATAAATGCTATGTATATGATAATAGACTGATCCCAGAAGAGATCAATGACCTTTTACCTGTCTCAAATAATCACAATTGTTTGAACTGGACATAGGGACAAGTGTTGAGGAAGATGAGAAATAAATGATGAAACCCTTTCCTTTCACTTTTTGGCAAGAAAACCAGGGTGAGAATCAGGCAAAACTTTCTCCATTCAGCTATGAAGACACATGGTTGGATTCTGTAACAGATTACTCTGAATCTACTAGGTTACACCCGAAGCACGTGTACTTATCAATGTTTTTATACTCAATAGACAAGATACATACAAGACTGATTAAATTTATATCGTCACTCTTTCCAACCTGCGTGTCATTCAAAACCAGGAAACCGGGCTGTGGAAAATATTTTTATTCTCAGCTGGATTCAAGGCTTGGGATGGAAGAAAAAAAGTAAGGATCTGTGAAAACCAATTTTGAAACTGCTCACAAATACGTATACACATACATACATTACTGTAGTAACAGTACACACACAAACACACACACAAACAGTGATCTAAATATAAGATTGCCAAATATATATATATATATATCAGATTCTTTCAAAAGAGTGCTATCTTACTTAATTGCTGAGTCTTCTCCCAAGATACCGACCGATCAAGTGGTGCTTGAAAAATCTATTGACAGCTCTCAACAAACAGCATTCCCGTTCAGCCCAATGACCTAAAGTCCACAAAGCCAGGGCATTTTGAATTGCCGAGGAACAACACATTATTGAAGATCAAGTACATTCTTGTGTTAGTTTTGGACATGGGGATTTGGATTTTCATAATTAGTTTACTATTAGCAGAAGTGGAAACCAGTTGCTACTTTCCAGTAGTGATGCCACTAAACCTACCTTGGTCACCAAATACCTGAACTTGTGAAGGTCCGTATTGAACAACAAGTTTACTGGAGGAACTTATGTAGATCTTCTTCCACCTGTTTCCAATCCAATAACATTGGGACTAGGATAGAGCCACAACGTCCAGGTTGGAGCTCATCGTCCAATCCAAAGTTGCACAGTTTGATAACAAGAGGCCATTACAAGATACAAGTATGTGCGCTTGTATGACAACGAAGTCATTCCAAACGCGAACGAGACGTGGAAGGTCAGGAGAATCACCTGGGCTACGTTACCTGTCACCTCCAAGATGAGTTGATTCCGTGCCACTCTTCGCCGACTTCATTACCTGGTTGATCCGGAAGAGCTCGTTTGTGCAGTGGATTATCGTGCTGAAGTCCCCCAGTCAGAATCTTCTTGGGAGAAGAAGCTCCTCTGACGTCAGGAAGACGTCGTCCATGGACTGTCAGAAAAGAGATTGGAACGTGAGATTTTAACATGACAAGTGAATGTTCCCTAGTCCATCTTGGTGTGGATGATGCAGCACCGCTCAAGACTTTAATTCTCTTTTCTCTGGATATAACATATATAGGATAAATATATTTATGGGGAACTGTATTTGTACATATACTGACATACTTCATATATCACTCATTTAAGATGGGAGGTAGGTCAGAGACCCTTTTCTGACTTTATTTCAAGCCATTGACGAAGGACTGTTGATATCTTTAGTTTTGTCTTCAGCAAATATATATACTATAGAGACAGTAAGGGGCCCAACACAGCTGTTTGGACTGATCCGCCCACAGGCTGGTGTCAGGAGGTTTGGAAAAACTGTCTAGCACTGCTATCTCTTTCTCTTTTAGGAGGAATATGATAATCTTATTCACTGGATAATCTTGAAAACATGCTCCAACCAGGTGGGACTTCTCCCTAAAATTTAAACAGTTTACAAATTTCTTTTGATATTAAAGGATCAATCTTATACATCCCATGACGCTGATATTCATATTATCCAGTAACTTTCTTTTATAAAGCTAGATTCAATTATATTCCTTTCCAGTACGTTATTAGAATATACAATTTATGTTGTCTAATATTTTCTTTTCCAAAAATTCCATATATAAGTTACTTAACACTGGAGATAGAGGGTTTGGTACCCCAGCAATGGGAGAACCCTCTATCCCAGTGTTAAGTAACTTATATATGGAATTGGAAAGGTCTAAACAACATAATTCTATCCAATGTAACATGGTTTATGTATGTTGACGACATAATTTGTGTAAGACTAGGAACCAAGATGTAAATAACTTTTTGCCAAGTTAAATCAATTAGTACCATCAATTAAATTCACTATGGAAATGAAAAATGATGGTGCTTACCCTTTTGGAAACACATGAAGAAATGGTAATGGGTTTTAAATATAGTGTGTGTAAAAACCTACTAATATTTCTTCCTGTTTCCATTCCGGACAAAGAATCTTATGAAATCAGTGTTTTGATCTATGTTTTTAAGAGCATTACGTGTATGTAGCCCTGAATATATTGATGAGGAAATAGATAAGATTAGGAATACAGGCAAGAAATTGAAATATCCTGACAGTGTATTAAACAATTCATTAAAAGCGGCAAAAAAGACTTTGTATCAAAATCAATAAGAACCTTACAACACAAAAAATTTGCTTGTACTGCCTTATGATAATAATATGAAAGATGTCCCCCATCTTCTTGAGAATTTTGGCGTTAATGTTGTATTTAAGAACAATAAAACAATGAAATGTGTACTTATCAAAAACTCCCCCGACAATACTAAAGGGTGTGTATATAAAATTCCATATAAGTCTTGTGAAAATGTTTATATTGGCCAAACGGGTAAAGCACTGGAAAAGAGAATAGAACAGCATAAAAAATCTGTGAGATATGCATAGGGGAACAGTGGTATTTTTGTATGTTAGTGAGAACAATCATGCTATCAACTGGGAAGGGGCAAAAAGGATTGTATATTCTAATAACGTACTGGAAAGGAATATAATTGAATCTAGCTTTATAAAAAGAAAGTTACAACCATAATATGAATATCAGTCATGGGATGTATAAGCTTGATCCTTCAATATCAAAAGAAATTTGTAAATTGTTTAAATTTTAAGGTAGGCAGTAGAGATGTATGAAAATAAGATTATCATATTTGTAAAAATCACAGTCTGGGGGTAGCAGTGCAATGAGTTTCCAAACTCTGCCTCCTGACACCTGTCAGGTGTGGATCTGAGGTTGCCTATGGTCAGCATGTTTATCAGTATTGTCCCTGAGAGAGTATATTGTGATTTTTAGTCAAATGAGTTTGAGGCCACTCTTACCTTGACACCGCCAGTGGGTGGATATGTAGTCTCCAGCAGTTGTGTATTAATCACATATCTCTCTCTCTCTCTCTCTCTCTCTCTCTCTCTCTGTAACATATATATATATATATATATATATATATATATATATATATATATATATATATATCTATATATATATATATCTATATATATATATATATTATACATATAATATATATATATATATATATATATATATTTATATATATATATATATATATATATATATATATATATATATACATCATTTGTGCTTTTGTTAGGTTAGGTCTGATGGAGAAAAGAAGCAAATTCCAACCAGGGCAATCTGAGGACAGCATACTCATCAGAGGATATGCGCGAATAGTTAGCCTAGCGGGTGTTAGCGGATGTTACCAGGCTGCTTGAGAGGAGTAAGAAGGACATATTCCAGCTTAGTGGAAAAGTGACTGAAATCTTCAGAGGAAACAAAGCTGTACCCTCGATACGAGGGCAATATTCCACACACACACACACACAAACACACACACACACACACACACACGCATATTACTGGGACAGTGAAACGAACATACAGTAGTGGAGGACAGAACTCTGACACACTTAGGCTGAATTACACTGAATGGAAGAGCAGACGCAGACGCGGGTAAATTGACACTTGGAGAAAATGGAATTTGACTGAATTACGGTATTCTTAAACGTACAATGTACTCTGAAGATAAGAGCTGTTGGATGAAGCGAGGAAATTTCAACTGGGTGCAACTGACAGAGGCTAGTTGATGGAAGGAAGGCAGAAAGAAAAGGGAGAGTTGATATCCGACGTATTGAAGGAAAGAAGAAGAAACCTTGAGGAGGTCTTTAATAAAAATGGTGAAGAGTGTGGGTAAACACCATGGCAAGAAAAGAACAAATCGGAATAGAAAAGAGATTTACCCAGCTTTAGCGGAAATAAAACTTTTGGATAAAAAGAAGAGTACACAGAGAGAAGGAGTAAAATTATACAGGAACTTGGTAAACGGAGCTTTTTTTTCAGTTTGCGTTAGATACCTGAGAGATCCAAGTTGATGGCATCAAATGGGTCTCCATTTACTGACCAAAATTGAATCTCTGAGACTAGAAATTTCCAACCGCCCTCTCTGCCTCTTCTTCTTAACAGATCTCAAGAGGAGCTTTGATCCTCTCGCTCACCAGATCTTTTTTCGTACCTTCTCCTCCTCCGTTTTATCCTTACGTAACGGTCCAGTGACTTTTCCAGTGGCGACCGTCATGGGATTTTTATTTTATTGGCATGCAAGTCTCCATAAGAAAGTATTCGGGCTTAAAATGATTTCGAGCCGTTTCGTTAACTCTGAGGAACGTTCAGTGTGGCTATATGACTAAATTGATAACTCGTTTGCTGCAATGTTAGAAAAGAGAAATATGGAGAAAAGATGATAGAAAATGGAAAAATAATAAAATTGGAAAAACTTTTAAAATACTGATAAGAAATGAAGAAGAGGAAACAGAGCAGAAATGAAGAAGCAACGGAAGCTTGCATTAATTATAAGCCGATTCAAAATGCGTAAACTGTTAAAATGAATTTTATATTTGAGCAAGAATACAAATCCAAACACTTATTACGAAATCCAGCTCCTACTTTTATTAAAGACATAAGGAAGAGTGAATAGCAACATAAACATTTAAAAAGGTTACAGTGTTTTTGGAGTAGACTTCACAGATACCAGTTCACAATGACGCAATACTGTTACGAGTACAACAGAATATACGAGTTCACCACTGTAGGGGACTAGTGCCGTCAGTGCACCTCATGCGGTGCACTGTAGGTATTACTTAAGGTTCTTTGTAGAGTCCCTTCAGTCCCCAGCTGCAACCCCTTTCGTTACTTTCACTGTACGTCCTTTCATATTCTCTTTCTTACATCTTACTTTCCACCCTCTTCTAACAATTGATTCATAGTGCAACTGCTTTGAGGTTTTCCTCCTGTTACACCTTTCAAACCTCTCACTGTCAATTTCCTTTTCAGCGCTGAGTGACCTCATAGGTCCAAGTGCTTGGCCTTTGGCCCAAATTCTATATTCAATTCAATTCCATACGAGTTCACGCAAAATGACGTCGGCCTAAATGAATTCCACGCTCAATTTCCGCGTTGTTAATCCTTTTCATACTGCAATATTTCGAACATTTTTCTTAGCGACAAAGCAGCCATTGGGAGACAATGCACCAATAAAAAAGTCCATTGAATATTCTCCCCCTCCTCCTCTTCTTTTCATAAGAAATCTTACCTACAGAAGTGTGGACGCTTCACTTAAATGGTGAGCCCTTCTCGTTCGCTCAGCGGCTCTCCCTGCAATAGGTCTCTCAAACGCCGACGGCCAGCGTCGCCTTCAGCTGACTGGTCAGTCGAGTCATTCAGCGTATCTCGAGCGTTCCAAAGGGGAGAATCCACCCACGGAGGGAATTGCAACGAATGAATTGCTAGTGTTCAGCAGCCATTGCTTACTGACGGAGGATAAATCAACGTTTGTCATCTCAGATTAAGAAGAGTTTTTTTCTGTTAATTCCTCACTATCATTCTGTCGGACAAGTTTTCCAGAGATTACTAAACTGATGATCAATGACTTTCTTGGTTACAATTAAGTTATTAATGCCCGTACACACGCATACATACATACAAACATGTATATAAGCATATATATATATATATATATATATATATATGTTTGTGTGCATGCATGCGTGTGTATGGGCGTGTAACTTAATTGTAATCTAATCAAGAGAGTCATTTAAATTTTATCAATTCAGTGCAAATTCGGGAAAACTTGTCCAATAGAATGGAAGTAAGGAATTAAATGCAGAAATATATATATATGTATAAGAGTATATATATATATATATATATATATATATATACATATACATATACTGTATATATACACACATATACAATCCACATATATCTATATATGATACACATGTATATACACATATAAATTTTAAAGTCTATGCAATATATATTATTAATTACCAAAGAACTTGGAAAATAAAGCATTCTCGTTGTCTGTGTAGCGTAAAAGTCATCAAAATGGCAGATATAGTTGGTTTTAGCCCGAACCCTGCATCTATTTGCAAATAACTAGAAATGTAAAATGAAAATCCATTTTTAGGTTTCGATAGTTTGTGGATGTGGCGATGCTGAGGAATATATGGTACTGATTTGTTTAAGGAGAGGATGTTTTGATACTGAGACACAGGCGAAATGACGGACTGATTATGTTAGGGGTAGATGGCTGGTGGAGGGCTAGAGATGGTATAGCACTTGTGGAATGGGTGAAAGAGAATGTGGTGGGGGAAAAAGGCCATGTCAGTGGGCGTGAAAGTTCCAGGATTGTAAAAGGATGGGAGTGAAACTTTTTGGATGAGTCTGAATCTGTTCCTGTTTGGATGGGCAGCACGAGAGAATGGCTGAGCTAGGTGATTTAAATACAAAGGTAGGTGACAGAGTAAACGAGAAAGGAGAGAGTCTAGACCGTCAGTAACACATGGCTCCCACAGAAAAGTGTGCATATTATATAGTTCCGCAGATAGAAGAGCAAGTTGATGGATGTGATGAAGAGTAGAGGATTGGTTTTTGGGGAATAACTCATTATTATTTAGTTGCGGCAAAAAAATTAAGATGGATGGGTTTTCAATCTGGACAGGTAACGGTGAAAACGCAGTTCTAACGACAATCTAGAGAGATGAGTTTTATGTGGAGGATATGAAGAGAACAAGAAAGTGAAAAATTCATGAAAAGCTAGGCTTAAGGACACAGGATGTGAAGGAGCATACGAGGTGTAAAATTAAGATCGTGGAGTCAAAAAGGAGTGTCTGTGGGTTTGGAAAAGTGGGAAGAGGGATTGAAAGCTGTGAGAGCTGGGATGGAAAAATGAAAAAAGGAGATACCTCGTAGTGCAATTGCCAGACAGAATAGAGGACTGTGTGCAAGGGCACAGGAAGATGGACAAGGTGGCTAAGAAGTAGCTTAGAAAGAAAAAGAAGGCATATAACTGAAAAACACACTTGTGAGCATTCCCCATCCTATTCCACCATCTGAAAGTAGGCTGATAAAAGCAAGCGGATATGGACAGCACTTGGAATGGCCCCAAAAGGGTCATCAAAAATACATCGACAACCGATGAGAGCTTCAAAGCAGAGAGCTAAATTGAAGCGGAAAGAAGAAGAAACAGTGAAGTCTCGGGGAAATCAGGGTGTACGAGGAATGCCAAAGAGAAAGAAATGAAGTCTGGGCAGTGTGCCTAGCTAGCATTCCATAAGGTGGGGGGCCTAGGTGGGACCGAGATATTTTTTGGGGGCCAAAAGAAAATTACATTGAAACTAATGTACCAACTTCAGGTACTGTAAAATAGACTATTCCTGAATGTACATATCCAAGAGCGTGAAGGAAGATAATAGTATTATTTATTAGTAAACCTGTATTTGAAATTATAGAGTTCAATTTTCAAATACTGTAATTGTTAAAGTTTAGCTACAAAGGGAATTTCAACTGGGTGGGCCAGTTGGGGGGTAAGTTAAGTTAAGTATACCTTAGTTTTACCAGACCACTGAGCTTATCAACAGCTCTCCTAGGGCTGGCCCAAAGGATTAGACTTATTTTGCGTGGCTAAGAACCAACTGGTTACTTAGCAATGGAACCCACAGCTTATAGTGGAATCCGAACCACATGAGAAGCGAGAAATGAATTTCTATCACCAGTGACAAATTTCCTAATTTTCAATAGCCGCCGGACTTCCGAACTCGGGCTTAGCGAGTGCTAGGCCTGGCGGGGAAGGGGGGATGATCCCCTGGTCCCCCATTAGCGACGCCATTGATACTGGGTTCGCAAACGGGTAGGAAAAGAGAGTTGAGGCAAGACTTAAAGAATATATAGAACAGAAAATGTGAGGATTATTTTCTTCTACTTATGTCTGCTTTTGTCCCTCCAGGTCGTCGTTTGAGTAGCGAACCTCCTAAGGGAAATAATTACACAAACAGCAGCTTTCCAAATCACTCTTCTTTCAAGAATCTTACCTCAGTGACAGTTATCTACAGCACAAGATGGTATCGCTGTCATCAAAACAAGAAAGTTTTTTACTGCTTTTAGTTTTCTGTAAAAGAAAACTATTGTGCCTGCTTTGTCTGTCCGTCCGCACTTTTGCTGTCCGCTCTCAGATCTCAAAAACTATCGAGGCTAGAGGGCTGCAAATGGGTATGTTGATCATCCACCCTCTAGTCGTCAGACATACCAAATTGCAGTCCTTTAGCCTCAGTAGTTTTTATCTTATTTAAGATTAAGGTTAGCCATAATCGTGGTTAAAGTTACATGGGCCGCTGCTCATACAGCATTATACTGAGACCACCGAGAGATAGATCTACTTTCGGTGGCCTTGCTTATACGCTGTACAGAAAACTTGACTGCGCTGAAGACCCTTCGGCGTATTCTTTAATTGTTTATTAAAACAATTGCTTATTTTCAGTATAAGGGCAAATTATTCCCTTCAAGTTCTAAACTACATTGAAGTGAAATATAATTTCTAATTTTTTTCGTTTAAACTTTGGAATCAGTTAATATAGTTATGAAAAATATTCCTCGCCACTACTGCACGTTTTCTTTCATCAGGGTTAAAGGTTAACATAGGCCGAGAGAAAGGGATACAGGCAATAGGGTTTCATGAGTATGATTAATGAACGTTACTTTTTTTTTTGATTAGCTTGCCTTTTGAAGTTTTTTTATGGACAAAACGCTTTCAGGTTGCCAAGGATAGCTTGGAAAGGGTCGCTTCCTCAACTGACCCCTAAAAAAAAAAATAAAAAAATAGGCCTGGGGTCATTCACCGCATAAAAGATACAGAAGAGAGTATAAAACCATTTTCTGGGTATCAGATGCAAGTGAATGATTGATTGCAAATTATGTGGCGTCATCAATCACACTGAGAGTGCGCAGCTTCTTTTCAGTTCACTTTACATTTCATTTTACAGGCGACGAATGAATTTAATAGAAAAACTGATTTTACTTTGAGTTTAATGGACAACAATTACCTCATGTCGCGTGGTGTTCAACGGTTTATGGGTCTTGTTAAAACAAAAATGATGAACAATCATGTTGCAACATTAAATGAATATTTATTCGCTCGAATGATTGTCATAGCTTGTCATGTGTTTTTAGTAAATGTATTAGTTTCGAAGAAAATAAAACATGGGCTTCCAATAGATAGTAACTAGGTTGCCACTCTCGAGCTCAGAAAATATAGAACATACAGCACTGCATAACGCCCTTCAGCTGTGGGCATTCTGGGCTGTGTGCAGCTTGTGCAACTAACATGAAGACATAAGCCTATATGTGATGAGGACTGGAAGATCACTTCTCAAGTTGTCAGTTACCAGTGAAGTGACAAGTCTATAGAAATTCAAAACTAAATGACATGCTGTGACACAGGCAATGAAATAATATATATATGTATGCCATCAAGTTTATTTTATACAGTTCCTCGTTGGATGGGCTGATATCGTTCGGTTGCACTTTGCTGGGCCTGCGTTCGATTCTCCGGGACTGTCAAATAAAATAAATTAGGAGGAAGTTATTTCTGGTGATAGAAATTCATTTCTCGCCATAATGGTTCAAGCCACAATAAGCTGTAGGTCCCGTTGCTAGGTAGCCTATTGGTTCTTCGACACGTCAAATAAGTCTAATCCTTCGGGCCAGCCCTAGGAGAGCTGTTAATCAGCTCAGTGGTCTGGTTAAACTAAGGTATACTGAACTTTATTCCTTCAGAACTATACGAAATAAAATGCAGGATTTATTTCCACTGCTAAACTACAATAGCCATTAAAAGCAACATCATAGAAATTTCAGTGAATCAGGAAACAGGCTGCGGATATCGGCCTATTTCGCCGGGGAAGCGTGTGCTAAGGGTACGGGTTAGTGGGTGGCGAGACTGACCGTCGCTCACATCGTCATGAGCTATTATGCCGCGTGCCATCTTGCCGCGTATTTTACACGTATCGAAGGCAAACTATCGACAAACACATAATTTTGCAGTCTGGGAAGATTGACTGAAAAATAAGCTCATGTAATTTTAAAATAATAACGTTCAGACATCCAAATACAGAACAAATGGCGTTCTGTATTGGTTCAATAGAGAACGCAACATCTCGCTCTCCAATACAGAACGAATCTGTATTTTACAGAACGAGTGGCAACCCTACTAATTTGGATGAGTGGATGAATGGTATTCAAAGGCCAAGGCCCAACAAGTGGGTTAAGAAGTCTTCCGGACTGAGTAATCGATAAAAGATATTTCTATGAGACTGACGTCATCTGGTGAAAAAATGATCGCTGATTTTGCAATAATCACGGAAAATCTTTAACAGGCAAGTGTCCCTGCGTTCAAAACACAGGCATTAAACTAACAATGGAATATCAGTTAATGTAAAACTGGCATCCATCAGTATCTTAAAAGTGCTTATCGTGAACTAAATTCCTCTAAGTTATCAGTTTTATTGGTCAATTTTCGATTTTAATTTTGTTCGTTTGTCTTCTTTGTTGCGTCCGAATTTCTTTCATCCACCGTTTGGAGTTGACCATTTCTAAAATGTTTTCACTTTTCTCTCTCGATTTTCTCAATAAATGCCTTCTCTGGTGTATTTTCTGGATTTGCTTTCTGACAACTGAAATTTCAACACCGTTCTCGGTCCCGCACCTCATTTCACGTAGATCTAAACACCGAGAGTCAGCCTCTGCCCATCATATTTTCATGAATCACGGGGTTACATTCATTTCTCATTCTGTACCAACGACCTGCTTTTATTGGCTTTCCACAGTCCTGCTAATGTTTGTGATTTAGCATTTTTTTTTTTTACTTCTCTTAACAAAGACCAAGACATTCTTCAGAGAAAGGTAAAAAATGTTGCACTGGTATATTGCGACAGCAGACGTATTTTATCGTTTACTTCGACCTATTTTTATCTACGCCAGAGCGCTGTCTTCGCCTACTTCTTTCCGCTTCGCCTCGCTCTCTCTTTCGCAAGTTTTACGTACGATCCAAGTTTTCCCGAAACTGCAGATTGTCCCAAATGGAGGCCGCCTTTCAGGAGCCAGTTGGAGAAGTGCTCTCGCCATTCTCACTCATTCTCATTCCTCCTCGGCAATCATAAAAAAAAAAAAAACCTAACGGCCATAATTCCTTTCCTTATGGCCCGATATTGGATTCTCCTTCAACAAATATAATCCAAACGCTCATTAGGACTTTCTCAGAAACACTTCCTTTGCCTCTTATGTCTTTCAATGCCCGGACTTGGTTCACTGAATAAAAATCTCTCTCTCTCTCTCTCTCTCTCTCTCTCTCTCTCTCTCTCTCATAGTGATAGCTCATTTTCATTATACTAAACACTAAACGGCAAAACTTATGTAGAAGTAAGTTAAATAAAGCATGCCAGATTTTGTTTACTTTAATTTCCAATAATTTGTGAAAAAGAACTAACAGCATTCATAAAAGTTGACAGATCGTGACTTCACATTTTGTTGGGTTAAAACGGCAGTTGTTAATACGGGTCTTGATTGAAATGCCCTTTCTCAACCAAAACAAATCCTTTAGGACATTAATTATAATTGCCATGTCTTATTAAAAGTCTTAAATATTAAATATATATATATATATATATATATATATATATATATATATATATATATATATATTTATATATGTATGTAGCCTATATATTTATATTTTATAAACACATGTATATACAGTATATGCATGTACATAGATACATACATACATACATATATATATATATATATATATATATATATATATATATGTATATATATATATATACATATGTATATGTATACAGCCGACCCCCAGAATTAGCGGGGATGTGTACCGCTAACCCCCGCAAATAGCTCAAATCTGCGAATGCTTAAAACCCCTCTAAAGTGCTTATAACTGTCTATTTTGATAGTTCAAAACACCAAAAAAAACTCTAAAAATGCTTATGCCTGAATATTTTAATAGTTTTATCACCAAAAGTGCATTTAGTCACAAAAATATGAAAATATAGTACTTTGTGAATATTTCTATGAAAAATACTGCAAATAGAGAATTTTCTGCGAATAATGTGTATATACTGTATGTTCCACAGAGTAGTCCGTGAATAGGTGAAGCCGCAAATCTGGAACCATGAATAGGCAGGGGTCGACTGTTTCATATATATATATATATATATATATATATATATATATATATATATATGTATATATATATATATTATATATATTATATATATGTATTATTATTATTCATATATATATATATACATATATATATATATATATATATATATATATATATATATATATATATATATATATGCAAGTATGGATATATACATTTATATATTTATCAATATATATATATATATATATATCTGCAGGTGTATATATATATATATATATGTATATATATGTGTATATATAGGTATATATATATAGTATATGTATATATATATATACATATTATATATATATATATATATATATATATATATGTATATATACATACATACATACATACATACATACATACATACATACATACATACATATACATCATAAATAATCTTTATGTAGGTTAGGATCGATGAGGAAAATAAAGACTCAAACAAGAGCAATCCAAGGATAGCACACTCTTCAGAGGGAATGCAAGGTTAGTAGTTAGCCTTAGGGGAGTTACCAGGCCGCTAGAGAGGAGTGAGAAGGAGATCTTTCAGCTCAGTGGAAGAGTGATTGTAATTGAGAGTGACTGTAATTGTACCTTCAGATGAAACATAGGAAGCAAAGATACACCATAATATGAGGCCATTGTTCCACACATACAGTATTTAGACTGTGACATGAGCTGACTATAATGAAAGTTAGAGATTTGAAACACTGACTATATATTACATTTCCATCAAACAGGATTGGAAACTGAATAGGATAGTAGACATTGAAACGGGTAAACCGTTTCTTGGGGAAATGGAGATTGACTGAATTCTGGTATCCTCAATCAGACAATATACTCTGAAGATCAGAGCTGTAGGATGAAGAGGAAATCTCAATTAGGTGCAAATGAGAAGAGGCTGGTTGATGAAGAAAGGTAGAAGGAAACTGGAGAGTTGAATCACGAAACATCTAAGAAAAGGAGAAGAAGAAAACTCGAGGCAGTCGTTGATAAATATGATGAAAAGTTTGGGTAAACACCAAGGCACAAGAAAAACAAATCGTAATAGAAATGGATTTTACTCAACTATAACGACATAAAACTTTTTAAATAAAAAGCAGAGTAAACAGAGAGAAGGAGTAAAATTATGCAAGAATTAGGTTAACGGAGCTTTCTGCAAATTCCGTCAGATACCTGAGAGACCCGAGTCGATGCCATCAAATGGGTCTCCATTTACATACCTCTACTGACCAAAATTGAATCTCTGAGACTAGAAATTTCCAGCCGCCTTCTCTTCTTCTTCTTCTTCTTGACTGATCTCAAGTGGAGCTTTGATCCTCTCGCTGACCAGATCTTTTTTCGTACCTTCTCCTCCTCCGTTTTATCCTTACATAACGGTCCAGTGACTTTTCCAGTGGCGACCGTTATGGGATTTAGATTTTATTACCATTTGAGGCTCCAGAATAAAGTATTTGGGCTGAAAATAATTTCGAGCCGTTTTTCTTTAACTTTGTGGGTCTGCCGATCAGTGTGGCTTTATAGCATAAATAAATTGATAACTCGTTTGCTGCAACGATAGAAAAGAGAAATATGGAGAAAGGATGAGAGAAAATGGGAAAATAATACAATTGGGAAAACGTTTATAATACTGACAAAAAATGAAGAGGAGGAAACACAAGTAGAAATGGAGAAGCAATGAAAGTTTAAATTAATTATAAGCAGATTTAAAATGCGCAATCTGTCCTAACAAATTTTTGGGTCAGAACATAAATCCAAATACTAATTACAAAATCCAGCCCCTACTTTTACAAACCCCATAAGGAAGAGTGAATAATATATTAACATTCAAAAAATGTTACAGTGTTTTTGAAGAACACTTCAAAAATACAAGTTCATGAGGAAGCAATAGTGTTACAACAGAATATACGGGTTCGGGAAAAATGACGTCGGCCTAAATAAATTCCACGTTGAATTTCAGCGTAGTTAATTCTTTTCATACTGCAACATTTCGAATATTTTTCTTTACCGACGAGGCAGCCATTGAAAGACAACGCACGAATTGAAGAAAAATGTCAGTTCAGTATATAATAACCAGCCCAATTTAATAAAAGAATCTTTTATATATGTATATATATATATATATATATATCAATTAATTACATAAATAGATAGGCAAATATATAAGTAATTATCGTGCCCAGTAGCTGAAGCCTCGATATAAAATCAAGACACCCAGTCTGGCTGGTTTATTAAGACCTACGTGGATCGTTGTTGACGAGGCCTGGAAGCTTGAAACTTTTTGAAATTATGACCATGAGTTTATCGACAATGCTGTCAAAGTTCTTTACAAGCTCTTGTTACATGAACGGTAGTGTGACTAAAGTTGCTCCAGTTAATATCTTCGGTTGATTTGTAGGAAGAAGAATCACCGTTCTCTGAGGCACGCGAATATTTTCAGAAAATGTTGTCGGATTGTTGAGGTTATGGTAACTGAAGATTCTAGCAGGTACTCTCTTACGGGTCACATACCATGTTTTCGCCCTACAACCCTATTCATAAACAGGTAAACGTCAAGGATACCTTCTTTTTGTTGTGAGTTCCTGATAACATCACACCTAAGCTAAATAAAGTATTAATAAGTAATATATATATATATATATATATATATATATATATATATATATATATATATATGTGTGTGTGTGTGTGTGTGTGTGTATATAATTATATAAAAAGCTAAATAAAGCATGAGAGATATATGCATATGTAATACAGTCGACCCCGTTATTTGTGGGGGATGCGTACCACCAAACACGCAAATAGCTCAAATCCGCAAATACTTAAAACCCTCTAAAAATGCTTATAATTGCCTATTTTGATAGTTCAAAACACAAAAAAACTGTACAAATCCTTATACCAGAATATTTTCAGTTTTATCATAAAAAGTGCATTTAGTGAGGAAGATACGAAAATACAGTAATTTGTGAATATTTCTCTATGAAAAATGCCTCAAATATGCGAATTTTTTGTGGATAATGCATATATACGTTCCACTGAGAAATTCACGAATAGGTGAAGCCACAAATCCGGAACAGCGAATAGGCAGGGGTTCCACTGTGTTGTATATATATATATATATATATATATATATATATATATATATATATATATATACATATATATATATATGTGTGTGTGTGTGTGTGTGTGTGTGTGTGTGTGTGTAAAGTATGTAAGTATGTATGTATGTAGAAAAGAAACAGATTCCAGCCCAGAGCAACCTGGGAACAGCATACTCTTCAAAGGTAATGTGCAGTTAGTGAGACTGGCGGGTGTTGGCAGGCTGCTTGAGAGGGGTGGAGGGGACATCTATCAGGTCAGTGGAAAAGTGATTGATATCGCATCTTCAGATGAAACAAAGGAAACATTGATATACTGTACATATCTTCAATGAGAGGATAATATTCTACACAAACACACAATATTGGGACACTGCAATGAACCTGCGGTGTTGAAAGTCAGAACTTTGAAACACTAAGGCTGAAGTCTATTTCCATCAAGCAGGACTGGAAACTGAATAGGAAATCAGACATAGAAACGGGTAAACTGCTTCATGGGGAAATGGAAATTAACTGAATTCTGGTATCCTCAATCAGACAATGTACTCTGATGATGAAAGCTGTAGAATGAACTGAGGAAATTTCAATTAGGTGCAAATAATAGAAGCCGGCTGATGGAATGAAGGAAGAATGAAAAGGGAGAGTTGATTTCCGACAAATTATGAAAAGGAGAAGAAGAAAACTCGAGGTTGTCGTTAATAAAGAGGATGAAAATGTATAGGTTAACACCGAGGAAACAGAAGAAAAAATCGAAATATAAAGTGTATTTTCCCAGCTTAAACTTTTGGATAAAAAGAAGAATAAACAGAGAGGAGGCGTAAAATTATACAGGAATTTGGTTAACGGAGCTTTATTCCAGATTCCGTCAAATAACTGAGAAATCCAAGTCGATGCCATCAAATGGGTCTCCTTTTACATACCCCTACTGACCAAAATTGAATCTCTGAGACTATAAATTTCCAACCGCTTTCTCTTCTTCTTCTTCTTGACAGATCTCAAGAGGAGCTTTGATCCTCTCGCTGACCAGATCTTTTTTCGTCCCTTCTCCTCCTCCGTTTCATCCTTACATAACGGCCCAGTGACTTTTCCAGTGGCGACCGTTATGGGATTTAGATTTTATTAGCATTTGAGGCTCCGGAATAAAGTATTCGGGCTGAAAATAATTTCGAGACGTTTCGTTAAATTTATGGGTCTCTCGTTCAGTGTGGCTATATAAATAAACTGGTAACTCGTTTGCTACAACGACAGAAAAGAGAAACATGGAGAAAGGATGACAGAAAGTGGAAAAATAATAAAATGGGGAAAACGTTTAAAACACCAATACAAAATAAAGAGGGGGAAACACAAGTAGGAGTGAAGAAGCAATGGAAGTTTAATTAATTATAAGCTGGTTTAAAATGCGCAATCTGTTTAAATAAATATTTGAGTTAGAATATAAATCCAAATATTTGTTACAAAACCCCGCCCCTAATATTAACATTCCAAATATACAGCAGTGTTTGTGGAGAACATTTCAAGAATACTAGTTCATGAGGAAGCAATAGTGTTACAACAGAATTATATGGGTTCGTGAAAAATGACGTCGGCCTAAATAAATTTCACGTTGTATTTCCGCGTAGTTAATGATTTTCATTCTGCAATATTTCGAAAATTTTTATCCGACAAGGCAGGCATTGAAAGATAATGCCCGAATTGAAGAAAAATGTTAGTTCATTGAATAATAACACCCCCTCCCCCACTGTTAATAAAAGAATCTTTCTCGTTCGTTTAGAGGCACTCGCGTGCAAAAGGTCTCTCAAACACTGGCGGCCAGCGTAGCCTTCGGCTGTCTGGTCAATAGAGTCATTCGGCGCATCTCGAGTGTTCCGAAGGGAAAATCCACCCACGGAGGGAACAGACACGAATTCATTGCTGACCTTCAGTGCCCGCCACTTGAAGACGGAGGATAAAGCAATGCTTGTTATCTTTGATTAGAGAATCTTCTTGCTTCGTTAACTCCCTTATTCTTATTTTGATGAACGGGTTTTCCCGAATTTACTAAATTGGATTATTGTAAATGACTCTTCTTGATACATTTACACAAGCACCCATGCACACACATACACATATTATATATATATATTATATATATATATATATATATATATATATATATATATATATATATATATATATATATATATATATATACATACACACACACACACACACACACACACATATATATATATATAAAGATATATATATATATATATATATATATATATATATATATATATATATATATATATATCAGAGCAATTTCTAAAGAGTTTTGAGAAATAACAGCATTCCTCTTGCTGCACACCGCAGTGTGAAAGTCATGAAATGGCAGGAGATATTGGAATTTAGACCGTAACCTGCATTTATTTTCAAATAGTCAGAAATGTAAAATGACAATCCATCTTTAGGTTTTGAATGTGCGTGGATGGGGCACAAATGAGGAGAAATGCGTTGTACTATTTTTAATGGAAAGGATGTTTTGGTACTCAGTGATACAAAGGCGAAAGGGCAAGGGGTGATTGGTGCAGAGCTAAAGACAGTGTAGCACTTGTGGAACTGGTGAAAGAGACAGCGGTGGAAGAAAAAGCCGTGTCAGGGGGCTGTGAAAGTTCCAGGACTGTAAACGAATAATAGTGAAAGATCGTGTTTGGATGAGTCTGATCTATATCTTGGTGGTTTTGGGTAGCATAAAAAGGGTGGTTGTGCTAGGTGAATTAAATGCAAAAGTTTATGGTAGAGAAAGAGATGGCATTGCGGAAAAATACAAATTTCATAGTGTAAAGAGAATGGAGAATGTCTTGTGGAAAGGTGCTTGACTGTCGGAAATACAAGACTCCCTAAGAAAAGCACTTACAAGCACATTTAGAATAAGGAAATGGCGAGGAAAAGTGTTTGTTGGATTATGTATTCGGTCTGAGTAGACAGAAGAGCATTTTGATGGATGTTATGATGAAAAGAAGAAGAGTGGTCTGAGTTTTATCTCATCATTAATTGGCTATGGGAAATGAAGATCGATGGAAGTTCAGGCTGGTGAGGAGAAAGTAGCTCTACGGGTATTCTAGGCGAGTGTTTTATAGGGAGGAAGTGAGAGAAGCATACATGGAAAAACTGGATGAAAAATGGGCTAGAATGAAAAAAACAAAATCTGAAGAGCATGAAAAGTGTCACATTCCAGGTTGGGCTTACTAAGTCAACAAGAAGTGTCTGGGGGTTTAGGAAGGTGGGAAGATTGAAAATAATAAGCGGTGGGATTATAAAATGAGAATTTACTGAAAGAAAAAAAAGAGATAATTTAGGTAGAGGGCAGGATTGTGAGCAGGAGTACAGGAGGCTAGACAAGGTGGTGAAGAAGGTTAGAAAAAAAAAGGCACACAACAGAAGAACACAATTGGTGAGAACTCTCTCCTGTTCCACCTTGAAGAAGTGGGCGAATGAATACAAGAGGGCATGGGCAGCACAGACGACGGCCACAGCTGGGAATTCTAAAAAACATCAACTACCGATGAGAGTTTAAAAGTCAAGATCTAAATTAAACCGAAAGAGGAAGAAATGACGAAGCCTAAGGGACATCAGGGTATACAAAGAATGGCGAATGAGAAAGAAGTTGAGGAATGATTTCGTAAACAGGCAGAAAAAATTCGATAGAGAAAACTCGTCAAGGTATCATGGAGATAATGTGTAGGATATTTCCGTACACTCATCTCTGCATTTTGTCCCTCCAAGACTTATATACTGCAAATCATTGACAGTTTTACTGACTAGCACAGGATGGTACTGCAGTAATCAAGACAATAAATTTTCTTTTGTGTTTCTTGTTTATAAAAACAACCGCTTAATTTCAATACAAGAGGAAATTATTCCTCTCAAGTTCTAAAACTGCACTGGGAAGTAAAATAATTTCAGCGGCTTTTTCATACTGAGGATTCAGGTCATATAGTTATGACAATTATTCCTCGCCACTACCACTCGTTGCTTTCTGTCAATAAGAATAACATCAACTGAAAAAAGGAGAAGCACTGTAGTATGATTTATGGACGTCACTTTTTATTTAACTTTTTTCTTTTAATGTTCTATTTTTCATTTTTTTTTATGGCGAAACGCTTTCAAGTTGCCACGAGGAACTTGGAAGGGGTCGATTCCCCATTTGACCTCTCTAAAAAAAAAAGAGAAAAATAGGCCTGGGGTCATTCATCCATAAAAGATACCGACGACAATATAAAACCCTTTGCCAGGGTATCAGATGTAAGTTGAATGATTGATTGCAAATTATGTGGCGTCATCAGTCACACTGGGAGTGCGCAGTTTCTCTACAGTTCACTTTACATTTCATTTTATAGACGATGAATTATTTAAAAACGAAAAATTGGTTTCATTTTAATGGACAGCAATTGCCCTGTGTCGTGTGGTGTTAAACGATTTTAGTTTCTTGTTAAAAGAAAATTAATAGAAAATCATGTTGCAACATTAAATGAATGATTGTTTGCAATAACTAGGGAAGTGCGTTGTTTTAATAAATGCATTAGTTTTGGAGAAAATAAATGCAATTGTCATTGAAACTGATTTCCGTGGGTGGATGAATGATGTTTAAAGCCAAAACCCCTACAAGTAGGTTGAACAACCTGGTCCAGATTGAATAATCGATAAAAGATACTATTTCAGACTGGCGTCATTTGGTGAAAGATTGTGAAATAATCACCATTTTCTCTACAGGAAAGTGTCCCATGATCAGAAAATATGTATCAAACGAAAAATGAAATATCAGTCAGCATAATACCGCAATCCATCAGTGTCATAACAGCGCTTATCTTGAACTTAATTCCTCTGTTTTAACAAATTTATCGGTCAACTCTCGATTTCACAGTAATTTTGTTCGTTTGATTTCTTTATTGCATTTACATTTCTTTCCTTCTCATTTAACATTTCCAAAGCGTTTTAACTTTTCGTTCTCGGTTTTCTCAAAAAATGTCTTTTCTGATTTATTTTCGCCTCTGCATTCTGGCTATTGCATTTTGTGCAAGATTCTCGGTCCCACACCTCATTACGCGCGGATTTAAGCACCAAGAGAGTCAGCCACTGCGATTCATATTTACATGAATCACGGGTTTACTTTCGATTTTAATGCTGTACCTACGACTTTCTTTTATTGTTTGCAAATATTTCTCTTAAGTATTTTTTTTTTACTTCTCTTAACAAAGATCTATACATTATTTGGGATAAGTTAAAAAAAAGTTCATGGAGTTATTTAGCGATAGCAGACGTATTTTACCGTTTACTTTAACTTACTCTTATTTACACCAGAGCATTGTCTTCGCCTCGTTCTCTCTTTCGCAAGTTTTACGTACGGTGCAAGTTTTCCCGAAACTGCATATTGCCCCAAATGGAGCGCCCCATCCCCCCAAACCCTCTTTCAGGAGCCAGTTGGAGAAGTGCTCTCGCCATTCTCACTCATTCTCATTCCTTCTCGGTACTCAAATGAACCTACCGGTCATAATTCCTTTCCTTATGCCCCGATATTGGATTCTCCTTCAACAAATATAATCCAAATGCTCATTAGGACTTTCTCAGAAACACTTCCTCTGCCTCTCATGTCTTTCAATGGCCGGACTTGGTTCATTTAATAAAAAAATCTCTCTCTCTCTCTCTCTCTCTCTCTCTCTCTCTCATCGTGATAGCTGAGTTTTTTTTTTATTAAATACTAGGCAGCAAAGCGCGTAGGAATGTTACCAATAATCATATCAGATCTTGTTTACTTTATTTTTAATAAGAATTCGTGAAAAAGAACGAGCAGCATTCATAAAAGCTGGCAGTTAGTGATTTAACACTTTGTTGGATAAAAATAGTTAGTTAATGTCGGGTCTTAGTTTGAGTGCCCTTTCTCACCCAAAATAAATCCTTTAGGCCATTAATTATAACCACCACATCTCCATAAAGGTTCTTTAAAGTCTCTTGTTCTGTCTCCGCCTAATTCTATCATCGATCCTCCCTAGAACGGTTCATCCTTACGTAACGATATAACAGCTTTCTGTCATATGTTACCAATATGGTTTTTTTTTTATTTTACTTTATCTTTAAAAAAAGTATTACACTTATGAAAAGTAACGAGTCGATATCATTATAATTCTGGGTAGAGTCTGTGGACCAGATGGTCACTTGAATATTCCTGTCAGTGAACTTTAAGATATAATCTTCTGTTGCGCTAGAGATGACTTTTTTTTCCCCCTCTAACACAATAGGGAGATACTTTGCCAGACATATGGTATAACAAAGAGATCGGCTCTCGAAGTCTTGTTTGTTAATATGCATATGAATGTCGCTGAAGAAAATTTTTTATATGTATCCTACAAATTAAATTACTATGGCAATGCATGATCGGGAGTTTCGGATCATAAAGAAAGAGATGGCATTGTGGGCAGATACAAATTTCTCAGAATAAATGAGAGAGAGAGAGAGAGAGAGAGAGAGAGAGAGAGAGAGAGAGAGAGAGAGAGAGAGAGAGAGAGAGAGTCTTGTGGAAATGTGCTAGGAAAGGGGCTTGACTGTTGGAAATACAAAGCTCCCTGAGAAAAGTACTTACAAGTATATTTGGAAAATGAGAATGTCAAGGAATAATGTTTGCTGGATTAGGTATTTGTTCCGAGTAGACGGAATAGCAAGTTGATGGATGTCATGAAAGTGGACTGAGTTATATCTCATCATTAATTAGTTATGGAAAAAATTACGATAGATGGAAGTTCAGGTTGGAGAGAAAGGGTGCAGATGTAGTTGTAAGGGTATTCTAGACGAATGAATTTTGTAAGGAGGAAGATAAAAGAGCAAGCATAGGAAAATTTGATGAAAACTGGGCTATTATTAAAACACAAAATCTGAAGAGCATGAAGAGTGTAAAATTCCGGAATGGGCTTACTGAAGCAACAAGGAGGGTCTGTGGGTTTAGGAAGGAGGGAAGAGTGACTGAGAACAGTGAGTGTTGGGATGAAAAAGAAAGGAGATAACTTGAAGTGCCACTGCAAGGCAGAGGGCAGGACTGTGTGCAGACCTGTGTGCAGGGGCACAGAAAGATGGACGCGGTGGTTACGAAGGTTAAAAAGAAAAACAAGACATATTCCCCCATTTCGAAGCGGCTGATGAATACAAATAAATATGACAAAACATGCAATGGCCCCAGTCATTATATCTAAGAGAATGAGCCACTGCGTATCATATTTACATGAATCACAGGTTTACTTCCAACTTTCAGTCTGTACCTATGACGCCTTAATTGCACTTTCCACAATTTGCAGGTTTTTTTTAAAGTATTCTTTTTACTTCTCTTAACAAAGATCTATACATTCTTCAGCGACTATGTTTAAAAAGTCCGTGGACTTCTATTGCGACAGCAGACCATTTTATCATTTACTGCGGTTTATTCTGAGTTACACAAGAGCATAATCTTCGCCTACTTCCCTCCGCTTCGCGCCCTTGTCTGTTTCGCAAGTTTTGCGTAAGAGCTAAGTTTTCCCGAAACTGCATATTGCCCCAAATAGAGGAACCCTTTCAGGGGCCAGTTGGAGAAGTGCTCTCGCCATTCTCACTCCCTCCCATTCCTCCTCGGTACTCAAAAAATACCTACCGGTCATAATTCCTTTCCTTATGACCTGATATTGGATTCTCCTTCAGCAAATATAACCCAAACGCTCGTTAGGACTTTCTCAGAAACACCTCCTTTGCCTCTCGTCTCTTTCAATGCCTGGACCTGGTGCATTAATAAAAAATTGCATTTTGTCTCTCTCTCTCTCTTTACCAACGTGATAGCTAATTTTCGTAATACTAAATCCGCAAAAGTTGCCTGGAAATGTAACATTCATGCATATAACATTTTATGATTTATTGCAATAATTTGTGAAAAAGAATTATCAGCATTCATAACAGAGGGCAGGTTGTGACTCAGAATTTGTTATGTTATAACAGCGGATGCCAGCACCCGGTAATGATTTACATGCCCCTGCTAACCCATAATAAATTCTTCGGGTCATTAATTACAACTGCCGTCTCTCATTAAAGAGGCTGTGAAGTTTTCCCTTCACCGCGTCCACAATTCCTTTATCGTTCCTTCCTGGATCGTTTCATTCTTTCGTAAAGATACAGCAACTTCCTCCAATATGGCACTTACAGGTGCTCTGTTGGGAGATAGCTGCTGTATCCTTACGCAAGTATTGTATTTACGAAAAGTACTGAGTTAATGTCATCATGGCCTCTCCCCTCCCTCGATGTATTTGTACAAGGAAATGAAACCTAGTTCCTAACTTCTACTTATCACAAAAGTTAAGTATACCTTAGTTTAACCAGACCACTGAGCTGATTAACAGCTCTCCTAGGGCTGGCCCGAAGGATTAGACTTACTTTACGTGGCTAAGAACCAGTCGGTTACCTAGCAACTGGACCTACAGCTTACTGTGGAACGTTGGTCAGAGCTGCAGCTTGGACTTCTTAGAGATGTGCGTCTCGGGTTCAAATCTGCAGCCGACCGATCAGAGAGGCAGACACTTTGCTATCTGTGTAGACACCTCGGGATTATGTATGTAATCAACGGGTAGGTTTGCTTAAAGCAAATGGCTGTTACAATTCTAATACACGCACATGCAAACAAAGCCACTCCAACATCTTCTAAGAACATAACGGACACCTCACACATCTCAGCTGTCGACCTAACCATGCAACGACTCCTCGCTGCTAGGAGAAGGGGAGCTGGTGACTGGTACAATATATGTACGTACGCTACCGAAGTCTAAGCGATGACAGGCAGGGCAGCCGATCGAGACAACCCCAAAGCCAAATCAAAGTCCTTCAAAAAGAAGGCATCGTGCTTACCCCATACAAGTGGGAAAACAAGCATGTTAAAAGAGGAAAAAGATATATGTATCTATAGACATAGACAGATAGATATATATATGTAGACATATATATATATGTATATATATATATATATATATATATATATATATATATATATATATATATATATATATATATATATATATATATATATATATATGTATATATATATATATATATATATATATATATATATATATATATATATATATATATATATATATATATATATATATATATATATATATATATATATATATATATATATATATATATATATATATATATATATATATATATACATGCACACACACATATATATATATATATATATATATATATATATATATATATATATATATATATATATATATATATATATATATATATATATATATATATATATATATATATATATATATATATATATATATATATATATATATATATATATATATATATATATATATATATATATATATATATATATATATATATATATACATACATACATACACATATACACACACACACATATATATATATATACATATACATATATATATATATATATATATATATATATATATATATATATATATATATATATATATATATACACATATATAGACAAATAGATAGACATATAGACATTATATATAGACATATACATATGTATATATAGACATATATATAGACATATATACATATGTATACCGACAGTCTTCAGGTTATGACAGGCTCTCTTACGACGTTCCGAGTTTACGACACTTTTCAAATATATTGTATTCATCAAAAATAATTTCCTAGGTTACAATGTATGTTTCAGCTTTATGACGCTGACAGTGCCGATCCGACAGAAGAAATATGTCTCCAGAATGGCAGAATTGTCAAATTTTGGAGGTTTTTGTTGAAAAAACTCAATATAAAGGTTTTCTTACAAATTTCGACAGTATTTCGGATGATGCCAGTCTGACGCCGATCAGAAGAAATATGCATCCAAAACAGCAGAATGATCAATATTTGGATTTTTTTTTAATAAAAAACTCCATAAAAATGCAGGATTCATTGTTTTCAAGATACCAAAGGATTAAAAGTATGGTTTATTACAATTTTCGATGGTGCCAGTCCAACTCCAATCAGAAGAAATATGCATCCAAAACACCAGAATATTCAATATTTGGTGTTTTTTTTAATGGAAAACTCAATAGTAAAAATTCAGGATTCGTTGTTTTCAAGACACCCAAAGGATTAAAAGTAAGGTTTTCTTAAGATTCTCGATGGTAATATTTTGAATGACTTGGTCCACCACGGACGACGGAAGAAAATTCACATTCACGGATTTTTTCATAGAGCAATATTCACTAATTACTGATTTTTATTTTACTTTCATGATAAAAAAATGACTTACTAATTTTCAGATTTTAATAATAAGGTAACCACAGCAAAGTATCAATAAAATTTTAAATTAAAATCCCTTGAAACCACAAAACAGCTTACCGATGTAATGGCCTCTCTCTCTCTCTCTCTCTCTCTCTCTCTCTCTCTCTCTCTCTCTCTCTCTCTCTCTCTCTCTCTCTCTCTCTCTCCCGAATAATTCATGAATAATTTCACTTGTTTGAGATTTAAATAAGGCCAGCTGCCCAAATCTCTCTCTTCCTGAATAATTCACGAATAATTTCACTTTTGAGATTTAAGTAAGGCCAACAGCCTCTCTCTCTCTCTCTCTCTCTCTCTCTCTCTCTCTCTCTCTCTCTCTCTCTACTACCCTGAATAATTCCACTCTTGAGATTTAAGTAAGGCCAACTGCCCATATCTCTCTCTCTCTCTCTCTCTCTCTCTCTCTCTCTCTCTCTCTCTCTCTCTCTCTCTCTCTCTCTCTCTCTCTCTCCTTGTACTGCATAATATATCCTTCAAAGAAATATGGATTACTGTATATACACATAAAAATATACTAAAATTCCATCATCGGTTGTGTTACAATCTTTTTATTCCCTTGACGTAGGCTTCTTGACGACACGATATCGGCTCGAGGGTTAGAAGTAGCCAATAACAGAGCTCAAGCAGCCCCCCCCACCCATGATGATATGCTATTGGCCGGAAGGACTGAGATTAGCCAGTAACAACTTCTAACAACCCCCTCCTCCCCCCTCTTGCTCTCCTTGATGACATGCTATTGGCAGGAAGGATGGGATTTTACAACCACAAAGCTTGTACCTCACGGGCTTTGCATACCGGGTGTTTCGAAATTAGAGCCCCCCCCTTCACAGAGCAAATTGAAAGTTATGAAGTTTTCTGCTATAGCCTATCTCCAAGTACATTATTTTAAGTTTCTATTAAGCTATTTTTCATTTTACATTTCTTGTATTTTCAGACTGAGTGACGGAGTTAGATACAGCCATGGCTAACGACTCTGAGGAAATCAGATGGATTGACCGAATCCGAGCTATAACCTTCAGAGAGGCCAGGGATGCTGGCGCATCCTTCATTTCACGTTCCTGGATAGCTAAATACATCAAAAGAGATGAATCCTTTGTTAAAAGAAACTGGAACAAAAATCCATATGACTGTCATTACGAAAAGAGTGAGAATCTTGGAAGACCTGAAGTCCTTTCTCAGGAGTCAAAAGACATCATAGCTGAGGCAGTGGTTAGACCAAGAAAGTCTTTACTTAAATTGGCGCTTGAACTAGAAACAAAAAGGGGAAAGAAGAGAAATTATAGTGCTGTATATCTTGAGTTGAAAAAATTTGGGATCAAGCCATTTCATGTTATCAGCAAGCCCAGCATCACTTAGCAACAGAGAGAAGACCGTGCATAGTTTTGTGGTTTATTTCTTAAAGATTGGGATGAAGCTGACTTTCTCCATGTTGCCACATCAGATGAATTCTTCATTTACACAGTCAGGAAGCCAAATCATAAAATGACATCATTTGGGCTGCAAAGTTGGATGATATCAGCGATGACGTCTTATCGCCAAGTTGTGAAATTTCCTGAATGTTTGGGAATTTTTCTCTGTTTCACAGCCAAATGGTTAATGTGGATCATCAAAGAAAAAGGACAATCATGGAATGGCGAATGCTTCAGAGAAACTGTGCTTAGTGGTGGATTATTTCCTTAACTCAAAGATCCTGAAAATGTGTTATCTGTTGAAGAAGTCACATTTTTGCATGATAAGGCACCATGTTTCAAGGCTTTTCAGACACAGGAGCTGCTTCGAAACAGTGGTATCGATTTCTTCTCGTCAAATGAATTTCCAGGTAGCTCCCCTAACCTTAATGTATGTGAGAACATTGGTAGTATCTTAAAGGATTGTGTTGAAGCGCGCACAGTGAACTATGGTGGTATACCAAGCCTCAACGACCTGCCAAGAGAGGTAACCGAAGTGCTCAGGGAAATGGAGTTTGAGTCTCAGCTTTTTTGCGATATGCTGAAATCATACCCCTCAAGAATTTAGGCTGTGGTACAGGCAGATGGAGGCCACACAAAATAATAAATACTCAGAGAGAAACTTAAATAAATACCTGTTCTGAATTACTTTTGTTTTTGTCCATATAAATTTTAGTCTATGCTGTAGAGGGGGGACTCTAATTTCAAAACACCCTGTACCCTGAAAGGAGGGTGAGTAGTATTTTTCTTTCTCTCTTTCTCTCCCTGAGATAAGAGAGAGAGAGAGAGAGAATGAAGGCACAAGAATTTTTAACAAATTTGTGGGAGATGGTAAGGGCTAACCACGTTTGTATGATAAGTAAATGACTTACCTAATATTAAGAACTAATTTTCAAATATAAATAAGATTAAATAATGATAATAATGTAATTATAACATTTATGCATTTTTAAGGTAAATTTTTTCAATTTTTAAACAAAGGAATATCACACCCTGTCTTTTGCCCAAAGCTTTGAAGCTATGGGGGAGGGTGGAACTGTCAAATGTGTCAAATTACTTGACACTTCTGACCAAGGGTAGAAGATCAATTTCTCCCTCCCTTCCTTCCTTTCTCTCTCTCTCTCTCTCTCTCTCTCTCTCTCTCTCTCTCTCTTTTTTGTGCATACACCAAAAGGTAGAATGAGAAATGGATAGATTTATAAATAGTTACTTAGTTCAGCCCTTCTCTCTCTCTCACTCCCTCAGGAAAAGATACTGCTAATTTGAGTCTCTTTACACATGCACACTGTTTGTGTGTGAGTGTGTGCTCATAGTGTTTTAAAAATGTGTAGTAAAGGTAGAAGTACATCTTTGGAAGACAAAGAAAAAAAATTTTGTTGTTGTCAGTTACAGTAAAGAGAAATGGATTAACATTCCTCAAGAGATTAAAGAGATAAGCCTGCCCCTCTCCCCTCTCTCTCTCTCTCTCTCTCTCTCTCTCTCTCTCTCTCTCTCTCTCTCTCTCTCTCTCTCTCTCTCTCTCTCTCGAAGCGTTTAAAAAAAAATAAATAAAAGCCGAACACATGATTATTCTTTATAAAACGTATGTACGTAGTCCACTTGAATATTGCAATATAATATGGTACCCACACTACCAAAAGGATATTGCACAGATAGAGAGTGTACAAAGGTCCTTTACAGCTAGAATAGAAGTTAAGGACCTTGACTACTGGGAAAGACTACAATTCTTAAATTTATTTAGTCTCAAAAGGAGAAGAGAACGCTACATGATATACATGCATGGAAACAGATAGAAGGAATTACCGAAAACATCGTGGAGCTAAAAATATCAGAAAGAGTAAGCAGAGGTAGATTAATAGTGCCCAAAACTATACCAGGAAAACTAAGGAAAGCACACAGGACATTAATCCACCACGCACCAATATCGATAATGCATCGTCTATTCAGTGTGCTAACCAGCTCATCTGAGGAATATATCAGGAGAGAGCGTAGATGTGTTTAAGAATAAGCTTGACAAATATCTAAGATGCATCCTAGACCATCCAAGATTGGAAGATGCAAAATATATCAGAAGATGCATTAGCAATTCTCTGGTAGACATCAAAGGTGCCTCACACTGAGGGACCTGGGGCAACCTGAACAAACTGTAAGGTCTCTCTCTGGCTGGAAGAGGGTACTAATGTTTAAGATGATTTTGAAATGATATTAATATAATTTCAAACATTAATACAGTAGTAATAGGATAATAATTTAAGCTATATTTGATGTAGGATGACACCTAAAGTAAAAATGGGGGAGCACTATAGTTCTGTGAAATTCCAAGTCTTTTTCTAGTAGATAAGCGGTGAGGCAGTCTCTCTCTCTCTCTCTCTCTCTCTCTCTCTCTCTCTCTCTCTCTCTCTGGCTCCAAAACAGCAGAATGGTAAAATGTTGGAGGGTTTTTTATGAAAGACTCAATAAAAATGCAGGTTACGTCATTTTCAAGATACCCAAAGGACACTCAAAGGATTAGAAGTAATGTTTTCTTGCGATTTTTTACGATTATTTGGTTTACGACCATTTTCAGCTTAAACACATCAGAATGGAACTCCGTTGTAAACTGAAACTGCCTATATATATATATATATATATATATATATATATATATATATATATATATATACACATACATATATAAAATATATATAATATATATATATATACATACATATATAAATATATAATATATACATATATATAAATGTAATATATATTTATGTATATGTATACAGGCAGTCTCCAGTTTACAACGGGAGTTCCATTCTGACGCCGTTACGATGGAGATTCGTTCCTACGGCTTGTTGTAAGCCAGATTTTAGCGTATGTTGGTTTTTAATACAGTAATAATAATAAATAATAATAATAATAATAATAATAATAATAATAATTTTTATATCAGCTCATGGCCATATACATGGAATATACAAAGTGGAGACAAGAGATAGATAGAAAGGGAGGGTGGTTGACAGAAAAATATATAGCAATACCCTGAACTTGCAAGATTCGAGTTGCGCAAATTTACAGATACACGAACTTTTCATTGGAACCCAACTAACTGTCATACGTGCGTTTTTCACAGACACGCGAGCATTTGCGAAAACTAAGAAACCCTGCAAAAGTGTTTGTTTAATTTTTATGTAATTTATAAGTTTTCAAGCTTTTATGGGTAAAATAACATTAAATAATAAATGTAATAATCTCTTCTCTCTCTCTCTCTCTCTCTCTCTCTCTCTCTCTCTCTCTCTCTCTAAGATGAGAGAATTTTTATGGTACATGTATATGTTTATTTGTTTTGTATGATAAATAAATTTTTTACCTAATAAGTACTGATTTTCAAATATTAATAATAATAATAATAATAATAATAATAATAGTAATGATGATAATAATAATAATAATGGTAATAATAAAAATAATAATAGTAATATAACTGTAATTACAAAATTCATATGTGATATGTATTTTAAACAAACAAATGTCTTTCCCTCATCTTTTGTTCGAAGCTTGAAGGCAAAGCTGTCAGACATGTCGATTTAACATGACAAGAAGGGAGGGTGTTGCTGATTAGTGGGTCAAAGGTTTCTCTCTCTCTCTCTCTCTCTCTCTCTCTCTCTCTCTCTCTCTCTCTCTCTCTCTCTCTCTCTCTCGTTTGTAGTTAGCCAACCTACGTATTACTGTTTCTCTGTATGTCTTTAACTGTACAGTAGATAATTGTAAATTGATCTAATTTTACCTGTACCGTCTGCAAACTGTAAATGCGCCGTTTTAAAATGTAGAGACATAGAGCATATTAGAACAAAGAGAAAGAGACAGAATAAATAAGTTTTTAAAAATGAGGTTGAGAAGACTTCTAAAAATAGATCGGTAGAATGGGGGGAGAGAGAAGTAGTACACTTATCTTCACACACTATTATATTTTTATGTCAATCATTTATTTCTTTTTTTAAGGGTAATGTATTAAGCTAACTTTTAAGTGAAATTACAGTAACTTCAATTTCATTTAAAAGTTAAGTTGATACTGAATTTCCTTCTTTTGATATCTAACGTAAGAATAACTCTCTCTCTCTCTCTCTCTCTCTCTCTCTCTCTCTCTCTCTCTCTCTCTCTCTCTCTCTCTCTCTCTCTCATAGTTAGTGCTCACACATTTTTACAACTTATTATTTCTCGGTGCGTCTTTACCTGTACAGTAGATAGTTTAAATTGATCTGGTTTTACCTGTACCGTCTACGAAGTGTAAGTGTGCTAGTGTGGCAAATACGTTCTAAAACATAGAGACTTAATTACTAAGAGTTTTATTAGTCCAAATAAAAAACACTGTTTGTTCATGGAAAACATACCAGAACAAAGAGACGTAGAATAAAGAAGTAATTAAAAAGAGGTTGTGAAGACTTCTAAAAATAGATTGGTCAGAAGGGGAGAGAGACTGAAATTCTCTTCCAACTCTATTATTATGTCAACTATTTATTTCTTTTTTTAAGGGTAATGTATTAAGCTAACTTTTAAATGAAATTACGGTAATATTAATTTCATTTAAAAATTAGCTTAATAATGTGGGAGCATGAGTAGGGTCACATTTAGTGTTTAAACTTTAGAAATAGGCATTTGTTAGCATTTTTAGAGACCTTGCCAAACTTAAGCGAAAATTCACCTGGCGCGAGGGGTTGTGGAACCTAACCTCGCATAAGTTTGGAGTTATGACTATATATATACATACACACATTATATGTATATGTATATGTATATGTATATGTATATGTATATGTATATGTATATATATATATATATATATATATATATATATATATATATATATATATATATATATATTTATATATTTATATATTTATATATATATATATATATATATATATATACATATATATATATATATATATATATATATATATATATATATATATATATATATATATATATATATATATATATATATATATATATATATATATATATATATATATATATATATATATATATATATATATATATATATATATATATATATATATATATATATATATATATATATATATATATATATATATATATATATATATAATGTTACAGGGAACAGATCAACACTTTTTTGAAGTGTACGCTCACGGAACGTGATCTTAGCGATCTAACTTCAGGAAAAAGACGTGTAAAAGGTTCGACCCTAATCTCCCTAGCACTTTTTCCCCCTCTCTCTCTCTCTCTCTCTAGCCCGAATCGCTCTCTCTCTCTCATCGTTTACAAGCTCATCCACCCGACCTCTCTTATTCTCTCAAAGCAATTAAATGGACTATTTAAAGAAACACAATCGTTCCTACAAAAATAGGTTTATTATTCAAATAACCCAACAAGAAATGAATAAAACAAAGCAAAGATTAAAATGCATAATAAATGAATTATCGAGTCAGATAACTAAACTCTAAACTGCAAAGCACTTCTGACTAAAGAAGTCTCATTATGGCTAATAGCCTGGAAATACCCAAAAATCTCACATACTCACAAATCAATAACTAAAAGTCATGTCAAAAAACAGTCTACCACATAAAGAGATTGACATTGCAAATGACTTGCATGTGTCCCCATGTTATTCCAACAAGTCCACAGACATCTGTCGAAAGAATTAAACATGATAGAAAACTCCCAAAAATATATAAAATACAAAACACAATAATGGAAAGTGTAAAATGCATAGCCAAGATATGGCAAACGTAACATAACAAAATAATAATATAAAAGAGGTATGAATATTCATATTAAATTTCCCACACCAGTTCATAAGTTCATAATGATTAGAAAGTCGTGGTAAAAATCACAAGTTCAATTTTCTCCCATAAAAACAGAGATTTGAGACTCTACCTTATCTGCCGATTTTCAAAGCCTGGAACCACTCCAAAGTTATAACTGGACAACGGCAGTTCTATCACGTTAATGAACGATCAAACTCACTTTTAGGGCAGATTTTGGCATAATCTAGATCAAAGTAATGCACGTACTCACGAATATACATAACGCTTGGAGATCACCTGATCTCCAATATTGCTGAGCTTCTCAAAAGAGCTGAGGAATCAAACTATTTGCTGAATACAAAGATTTTGCAACTGACGGCTTCCATCAGTACCATCTCGCACCGAAAATTTTATCATCACACTATGTACGTTATAACATTGTGACGGCCATATTTTCTGAAATAGTGCTCGGCCACCACATAAGAGCGTCTCGCTCTCCTTAACGGCAAACTAAAACAAAAGCATATGTATAAAACATAACAGATAGGGCTTATGCTCAATTAGCAATGTCTATTGCACTGCAGCTTTAAGGACTGCTCTCATAACGCACTTCCAAAGTCACTGGGGTTGTGTTCTTAGAGCCTTTTCATGTAATCTTACAAACACTAATAAGCTTTACTTCCCCCACAACAAGAATTATCAGTAAAATAGCTATTAAGACAATTAAAATTGTCGGCATAATATATTCCTGATACTCGAACATCACGGGATCGTCGATGTCTTCCAACGGTGGAACAGTCATTGGCACCTTGGTTGTAGGTACCGCCACTACCAAATGCTCGTTATGCGTATGACGCACAATTATCTTCTCGGAACTGTTGAATACAGCACGGCTGATAACCAAGAAGTTCGTTGACATCACACGGCATGCAGCATCAAACAGCTTGGATCCTTGAAGAACGAATGATGTCGACTTGTTTCTCTGGCACATCATTGTAACTGCACACTCCTTGCAAAACACGGCAGTAAGGGTACTGGTGGACACAGTGTGGTAATCTCGCAGGAACTGTCTAAAGTCACATTCTGTCGGAGTCTGTCCATGAACTAATGATAATTCACAACCACCCACAGATACAACTCGCAACTGGAAAATACTACTGTCACACACATACTTCTCCCTAACTAAAGTACAACTTGTCTTATAATCAACTCCCGAACCCTGATATTGATCTCCCAAAATGAACATGGTCTCTAATCCATCCCATGTCACTACTGAGTCTCCCAAAAGCACTCGAAAAATGTCTAATAACAAAAAGGTTTCATGTTACTGAACCAAACAAAACTACTAATGCAAAAGTCAAACACTCACAATGTGAACTAATTCCAAGTGTGTATCTCAGAATAATCACAGTCAACTCACTATTAAGCACAATAACTCTACGGAACTCACTCATAAAAAAATTCTATCCAACAGAAAAAAAAAAAAAACTCGAGAATCCTATCCAAACACTAAAAGGTATCATATCTCGTAAAAGACATGAAAATTCTACTCCGGTTAGCAAATATTTCGCAACACCTGACTAATTCTCAACAAAATAGCAATTGACGTAATGGCAATCGCTCCCATGATCTTAACAACTACAATCACTCACAACACAGCTCCCTTCATTTTAAAAAAAACCTGAGAAAAAAAAATCCAAATACTCAAATTCGATATCCATACCCGAAAAAAAAAAAATCAGACTTGTTCGGTCCGATATACTAAGTACCTCCCCAAAAAAAATCCTAAACAACACACATATTGTGGCAGATGATAAAACACATCATAACACAATGACACAATAACACGCGGGTCAAATCTCGTATGAAATTAGCCCATGTCTCAATTCCTAAAATCATTCGAAAACAAATGATTAAGAACTTCAACATCTAAAATGAACAAGAGACAAAGAAAAATAAAAAATAAATAAATGTCATATATGTACAAACATTAACCCATTTATCCCTCTAACTATATACAAATGTTCCACTACATCCCAACTTTCTTTAACTTTGAAATATGGGTCAATTTCGTCACACCCGTATTTACATCTTTTACTACAAATCTATTCCCTCTTTTGATCTCTACAATCTCAAAAGGTCCGTGGAACTTCGGACTTAATTTATAATTCAGATCATTCCGAACATTCACTTTAACAAACACTCTATCACCCATCGAAAAAGCTACTCCCCTCGATTTCGCGTTACTTTTCTCTACCATTGCTTGTGAACTAAGTTCAAGTTCTTTACTGATACGTGCAAATCTTTCTCTCGCTGTATTTATCAACGAAGTGACCATAACATCACCTTGAACTCGCTCTGGTAACAAATCAAAAGGTCCTTTCAACTTATACCCATACAAAGCTTCTGCTGGAGATATCTGAATTGTGTCATTCATCATAGTATTGATACTATATCGCACTTCATCCAAAGATCTGTCCCAATGTGTATCGGAACCACCCACCATCATGCGCAAAGCTTCGATTACTTTCCGATTCGCCCTCTCACATAACCCATTTGCTTCAGGTCTATACGGGATTATAGATACTTTCTTTATTCCCAACAAATTGGCAAGACCGTCTAAAGTCTTATTAATAAACTCCCTACCATTGTCTGTGATCAGACATTCAGGAACACCATATCGACAAATTATCCCCTTAAAGAACGCTATAGCAACTTCCTCAGCTGATTTGTACTTCAGTGGGAAAATCTCAACAAAACGAGTTAACTCGTCAACAACTACCAATAAATGTCTATAACCATAAGCGGACTCTGAGAAGTTACCCAGAATATCCATATGCACTCTCTGAAACGGCCTATGTGGTACGGGATATGAACCCAAACGACACGACACTGTCGTCGCTGGCTTATTCGCATTGCAAATAGCGCACTTCTTCACAAAGGCTTCTACTGCGGAAAACATATTTTTCCAAAAGAACTTTGACCTGACGTTTTCATACGTCTTGTCTACACCTAAATGAGGAGAACCAAATTTACAATGTACAATGTCTAGAACTTGTGGTACTAGACTCTCTGGCACGATGATTTGTGTAATTTCACCCATGCTTCGAGTACTTCAAGTTTATACTTAACTTTCCTCACCAATAAATTATTCTCCAACTCTAGACCAGAAAAAGGCAACTTATACCCTTTCTTCGGTGAAACTCCCCTAAGAAATGCCTTAGCATCTGACAACAATTTATCTTCATCTTGCTTTTGTTCCAGCAAGCCTATGTCCCAAGTGACATTTTCACCCGTAATATAACACACGGCGTTACTCTCACTATCACGAACAACAATCTCTCCCGAGACTGCCGACTCACTATTTCTCCCCGAAGTATGCACTGTAGAAACGTGTATGTCCTCTACATGCGATATCTCAGAACTACTAGTATCAGAGACATTAGACACCAAATATTTACTCTCTTCTCTCACACAGGATTCGGTGTGTATTTCCTCATCCTCAACCGGAAAATATCTGCTCAATGCATCTGCAACTACATTATGCTTACCTTCAATGTATTTGAGGTTTGCATCAAAATCTCTCAATGTTAGGAACCAACGTGCTCTCTTGGGCAACAAATTTGGCTTATTAAAAAGCTCTAACAACGGTTGATGATCCATAAAAATCTCAACTTTATTTCCCAACAACAACATCTTAAAATGAACAAGGCTAGAGACGACTGCGAAAGCCTCCTTGTCCACAACTGACATCAGCCTTTCGTTACTACCACGCGTGTTGAACTTTCTGCTATAAAAAGCAATTGGGTGTAATTTCCTCTCAAATTTCTGCATCAAACACGCACCTATACCTTCCTGACTCGCGTCAGTCACTAAGGTGAACGGTTGACTAAAATCTGGAAACTTCAAAACAGGTGGGTTCACCAAAGCGTTCTTAAGCTTCTCTAAAGCTAATTGCTGACTATCACCCCAAACAAACTTAACGTGTTCTTGTAACAAATCTGTCAATGGAGACGCTATTGTAGAAAAATTCCGCACAAAACGGTGAAAGAAACCCGACATACCTAGGAACGAACGAATCTGTTTCCTGGTTTTGGGAACTGGAAAATTCACAATGGCTTTAACTTTCTCATCATTCACTCTGACTCCTCTTTAGAGATAACATGTCCTAAATAGACAATTTTTCTCTTCAGAAACTCACATTTGGCCAATTTGACCTTTAATCCAGCGAACCGTAATCGCTTGAGGACTTCTTTTAACACCTTTAGATGTTCTTCAATTGTATCTGTGCATATGAGAATGTCATCCATGTACACAAACACCGACTTTCCTAACAAGCCATGAAGTACTGTGTTAACCAGTCTAGTAAATGTTATTGGGGACCCTTGTAATCCAAAAAGGCATCCTATTAAACTCGTAATGTCCCTTTGGTACCGAAAATGCTGTATATTTACGGCTACTCTTAAAAGGGAACCTGTAGAAACCCTTGCATAAGATCTATAGATGAATATATATTCTTGCCACCGATCTCAACAAACAAATCAGGCAAACAAGCTACTGGATATCTATCTGGGCATGTTTTTTCATTCAATTTACGAAAATCTACACAAACTCTGATACTACCGTCTTTCTTAGGAACTGCAAGCAAAGGAAAATTAAACGGAGAATTGGACGGCCTAATAATGCCTTCCGACTCCCACCTCTGAACTTCTTTTTCTACTTCTTCTCTGATCTTAAAGGGAATTCGATATGGTGGAATATATATGGGATTGGTACCCTTTTCTAGGCGGATTGAATGATCTAAAACATCTGTAACTCCTAATTTATCTCCCTTCAAAGCAATTATATCTAGATATTCTTTCAACACTTTCTCTACTTTATCTGAATATTCAGGATAATCAACTTTAGCCAAATGTTCATGCAGAACCTGACTTCAGAACTGTTGCTCCTCGTTAGGAAACATATTCCCGTCTCCACAAAAACTCACTAATTTATATTCTTCATTAAACTCTTCAAAATCAATTACATAAGTACCCTTGTGATATTTTTTCACTGAGTCTTGATAGCTAACTAATTCTACTGTAGTCACGCCTGCGACTGAAACTTCATTCACTGACACTGTACTCACAACGTCTTTGAATTTCTTGGTTCCCTCAACAACGCACACTTGAGAAGGAAACTTTTTCTCTTTCATCGACACTTTAACCAATGTAGGAACTCGCGGTTTGCAATTCAATATCTTCCAACAAAAATCCTTTGAAAGATTTTTTATGAATATCTTCACTCTCTAATGACTGTGTTACACATGTCTCAGACTGTGTCTTAGGTTTCTCACAAGTTTTTTCCTGTGTATATATGGAACAAAACAACCTGGCTCACCTATTGTAATCCCCTGAATTCCCGTAAGAATGTTGATGTTATGTCGCATGCAAGAAGGGTGTCCTAGCAAAACCATTTCACCTAAGGCTAATCCTTCTATGACCAAAAATGATTCTACTATTGTCTTTCCGCCGATACAAAGCGTAAGAAATGACGACCTAAAATATTCAGTTTCCTCGCTTGTACATCACACACTGTCTCACTAGTAGGGACTAATTTACACTCTGGAAATTTCGAGTGAAAAAGGTCAGCATTTACTAAGTTAACTGAGCTGCCAGAATCAATGAAAATAGAAATTTCACTGCCATTAGAAAATCCACGTACAATCGGCCTAGGTTCTGGTGATTCTAAGACCTGATTGCTCATTATCCTGTGTCCGTCTTCGAACTTATCTTGTGAAAATTCTGCTGTTCCTTTGTGTATCTAGAACTTGCATCATGTGGAATTCTCCTGTCATATCTAGAAAAACCTCCCGTGACTTCCCTGAATATTCTCTACTCTTTTTGTGGCTGGGCAAAATCTCCATCCATGATCTGAAGATTTGCAAACTGAACAATATCTCACTCTGCAATTTGATTTACTATGTCCTAGTTTATCACAATTAAAACAACGTATCGTTGTGACTGATCTCTCTGGAATTTTCTTCGATTCTACTCGTGCACATGTCTTCGCTGTTGCATCATTTCCCGAATGCGAGGGACTAGCATTGTTCTGTGGTTTGGAAACCGCAGCAGACATCTTTGCACCTCCCTGTACAAAACTACTGTCCAGTGTCGGGCATTTTGATAGATTTTTGTTAATCTGTGCAAACAAAAAGGATTCGTCTGTATCCAGATCAATTCTTTTGTCAAAACTATCTACAATTACATCTGGGACCGACGTTAAAAGGCAAGCAAAGTGTAACAATCTTTCAAAATTATCTAAGGAGATATTATTTCCAGTTACCCATGGAGAGCCTGTTATAGATTTCTTTAACTCACCTACTGCATCAAATAAATTCGCACTGTATGTGACCAGTGAATCGTTGCCCTTCTTTATTTTGAGAAACGCTTGCAAATTCCGAACTGCACACTCACGTTGAACTCCGCCATAAGTAGCTCGTAGAAATTTCTGCAGTTCATTCCAAGTTTTACACCTTCTGAACCCGAAACTGCGTGCCCGTTTCCCAATATCTCCTTTATCTAAGTCCAGAAATGCTTTAGCCTCTGTTAAAGCTTCAGCGCCATTCGTAATTTTCTTGGAATTCAGATAATTGTTCACTGACTCAATGAAAGTTTCTATATTTTGGGTTGGCTTCCCATCAACTAACCCTTTAAAATTAGTAATTCCCGCAAACGCCGTCACTTTATGCACCACAACTGATTGGGATGTGCTTGCTGCATCGTCCGGCATTTTGTAAGTGATTACACGCCCTGAGCGTAGCAACATAAAAAAGAAACCAAAAAGAACACTAGAGAAAGGCAAAAGTTACCCCCTCTAAAAGAAGAACAGAAAACGGAGTTCTGTGCAACTTACGAGAATGGGGTACTCACCAATTTGAAAGAAAACGGGAGAACAACAAAAAGTTAAGCTTCTCCTAAAAAGAAAAACTGAAAATGGGTCACTCAACACTCGGTCTGCCAACCGAAAATGGAGCTCTGTGCAACCTGTGACGTCACCATCTTGAAGACGAAGCAGAGAAAAACCAGTGTGATTTTTGTTGAATCACCACTTTGCTTAATTAACTCACAATCGCCACTATTCACACTTATTTGGGTATTTTGTTAACCCCAAAATTGCTCTAGAGATCATCCAGATCTATTTCACAACTCCCCACTCCCAATACTCGAATAGAGACGGAAAAAAAAAAGATTCCCCGTATTACACACGTAACTCGACCCACCTATGAAACTCGCTCTCTTAAGACTGGTGATCACTCATCACGCTCACGGCCCAGTCGCCTATGCCTTGGGCATCAATGTTACCAATTAGTCTATTAGTAATCTCCCTCTTTCGCTACCCTAATTAAAACTATTTAACTTTTACCCGCTTGCCACCATTAAAATCTGTTACAGGGAACAGATCAACACTTTTTTTGGAAGTTTACGTAACGTGATCTTAGCGATCTAACTTCAGGAAAAAAGACGTAAAAGGTTCGACCCTAATCTCCCTAGCACTTTGCCCCCCTCTCTCTCTCTCTCTCAGCCCGAATCCTCTCTCTCTCTCTCTCATCAACATCAAGCTCATCCACCCGACCTCTCTCATTCTCTCAAAGCAATTAAATGGACTATTTAAAGAAACACAATCGTTCCTACAAAAATAGGTTTATTATTCAAATAACCCAACAAGAAATGAATAAAACAAAGCAAAGATTAAAATGCATAATAAATGAATTATCGAGTCAGATAACTAAACTCTAAACTGCAAAGCACTTCTGACTAAAGAAGTCTCATTATGGCTAATAGCTTGGAAATACCCAAAAATCTCACATACTCACAAATCAATAACTAAAAGTCATGTCAAAAAACAGTCTACCACATAAAGAGATTGACATTGCAAATGACTTGCATGTGTCCCCATGTTATTCCAACAAGTCCACAGACATCTTGTCGAAAGCATTAAACATGATAGAAAACTCCCAAAAATATATGAAATACAAAACACAATAATGGAAAGTGTAAAATGCATAGCCAAGATATGGCAAACGTAACATAACAAAAATAATAATATAAAAGAGGTATGAATATTCATATTAAATTTCCCACACCAGTTCATAAGTTCATAATGATTAGAAAGTCATGGTAAAAATCACAAGTTCAATTTTCTCCCATAAAAACAGAGATTTGAGACTCTACCTTATCTGCCGATTTTCAAAGCCTGGAACCACTCCAAAGTTATAACTGGACAACTGCAGTTCTATCACGTTAATGAACGATCAAACTCACTTTTAGGGCAGATTTTGGCATAATCTAGATCAAAGTAACGCACGTACTCACGAATATACATAGCGCTTCGGAGATCACCTGATCTCCAATATTGCTGAGCTTCTCGCAAAAGAGCTGAGGAATCAAACTATTTGCTGAATACAAAGATTTTGCAACTGACGGCTTCCATCAGTACCATCTCGCACTCCAAAATTCTTTCATCACACTCTGAAACATTGTGAGCTTATGAAATATATACTATATGTATGTTATAAATATTGTATATATATATATATATATATATATATATATTTATATATATATATATATATATATATATATATATATATATATATATATATAATATATATATATATATATATATATATATACACATAGGTGTTTGAAATTAGAGGCCCCCTCCACAGAACAAATGGAAAGTTATGAAGTTTTCTGCTATAGCCTATCTCCAAGTACATCAATGTAAGTTTCTATTGAGCTATTTTTCATTTTACATTTCTTGTATTTTCAGATTGAGTGACGGAGTTAGATACAGTCATGGCTAACGACTCGGAGGAAATCAGATGGATTGACTGAATCTGAGCTATAACCTTCAGAGAGGCCAGGGATGCTGGTGCATCCTTCATTTCACATTCCTGGATAGCTAAATACATTAAAAGAGATGAATCCTATGTTAAAAGAAACTGGAACTAAAATCCATATGACTGTCATCGCGAAAAGAGTGAGAATCTTGGAAGACCTGAAGTCCTTTCTCAGGAGTCAAAAGACATCATAGCTGAGGCAGTGGGTAGACCAAGAAAGTCTTTACTCAAATTGGTGCTTGAACTACTGTAGAAACAAAAAGGGGAGAGAAGAGAAGTTATAGTGCTGTATATCATGAGTTGAAAAAATCTGGTATCAAGCCATTTCATGTTATTAGCAAGCCCAAGTGCTTCTTTGGAGGAGTGGTAGAGCTTTCGACTGGCACGCTGTTGGCCCAGCGTTCGACTCTCCGAGCCACCAAAGAAGAATTTGAGGAATTTATTTCTGGTGATAGAAATTCATTTCTCGTCATAATGTGGTTTGGATTCCACAATAAGCTGTAGGTCCCGTTGCTAGGTAACTAGTAGGTTCTTAGCCACGTAAAAATAAGTCTTATCCTTTGGGCCAGCCCTAGGAGAGCTGTTAACCAGCTCAGTGGTCTGGTTAAACTAAGATATACTTAACTTTTAACTTCAGCAACAGAAAGAAGACCGTGCATGGTTTTGTGGTTTATTTCTTGAAGATTGGGATGAAGCTGACTTTCTCCATGTTGCCACATCAGACGAATTCTTCATTTACACAGTCAGGAAGCCAAATCATAAAAATGACATCATTTGGGTTGCCCAGCGATGATGTGTGCTATCTCCAAGTTGTGAAATTTCCTTAATGTTTGGGAATTTTTCTCTGTTTCACAGCCAAACGGTTAATGTGGATCATCAAAGAAAGAGGACAATCATGGAATGGCGAATACTTCAGAGAAACTGTGCTTACTGTTGGATTATTTTCTTTCCTCAAAGATCCTGAAAATGTGTTATCTGTTGAAGAAGTCACATTTTTGCATGATAAGGCACCATGTTTCAAGGCTTTCAGACACAGGAGCTGCTTCGAAACAGTGGTATCGATTTCTTCTCGTCAAGTGAATTTCCAGGTAGCTCCCCTGACCTTATTGTGTGTGAAAACATTGGTAGTATCTTAAAGGATCATGTTGAAGCGCACACAGTGAACTATGGTGGTATACAAGCCTCGACGACCTGCGAAGAGAGGTGACCGAAGTGCTCAGGGAAATGGAGTTTAAGTCTCAGCTTATTTGCGATTTGCTGAAATCACACCCCTCAAGAATGCAGGCTGTGGTACAGGCAGATGGAGGCCACACAAAATATTAAACACTCAGAGAGAAACTTAAGTAAATACCTGTTCTGAATTATTCTTGTTTTTGTCCATATCAATTTTAGTTTATGCTGTAGAGGGGGGCTCTAATTTCAAACACCTTGTATATATATATATATATATATATATATATATATATATATATATATATATATATATATATATATATATATATATATATATATATATAAATATATATATATATAAATAAGTAAACAAGGTGGCAGCGCCACATAAAAATGTGGAACTATTTTTTTATTGTGAGCGAAAGCTAAAGTACAGCACTATCCTGTACACACACTTTTGTCCCCTTATGTTACTGGCAAAAGGTTCAAAATCCATAAAACAAAGGGAAATTTCGCCCTTAGCGAAGTTCTCACTGCTACATCATAAGACTATAAAAGGAGGCAAGCGGCAACCAGTGGAGGTGCGTGGGTGGATGTAGGAGGATGTTTTTGTTTTATAATATTTTCATGGAAATTTTATAGATATGTTATAATAATAATTTTAGAGCATTATTAGGATAAATATTTTAGGTTGTTTTTATTACAAAACATGCTTTAATTGCCGTATGAAAACATTTTCATTGTGTTCATTAACAACAATCTTACATTACCTCACTTTTGTGGTTGTGGCCGCTAAATGACAAAACATACTATAATGATTTTTGCATATGTAATAGGCGAATAAATTTCCTTTAAAATGAGGTATGATTCATAGAAATCGTTTGGCTGGTTTTTCTTTTATAAACGTTTTTCATAGTTGGCAAACTTTAAATGCGTTTTATCATTTTTTAAAAACGGGCGCTTGGCACCTTATTACACTGCGCCACTCATATGTAAACTGCCTATTTTAATAGTTCAAACACATTATATTCATATATATAATTTATATAAAGTTAGGGGTATTCTGTATAAATATATACGGTATGCCATATTTCCTATTGTCAAAAGTGTATTTTTCTCCTAAAATAAATCTTGAACGTTTACCGTATGTCATATGTTTAGTTTTTCACAGGCCTGTCTTAATCCCAGAGGAAGGTTATCTTGTGCTAAATATTCATCAGAATTCCTGTACATGACCCCAGAATAGAGTGCAGTATATTATCTTAAAAACTAAAAAATATATGTTGCTTAGTCCCAAAGATGCATTCCCATATTGGCAGACAGTAGTAGGTGAGTCAGTGGTCCTGTAGTAACTTGCATGTATATCAGTATACCGTTATTTTCGCTCTGTTCAAACGATCCTGACTTGGGAACATTAATAACTGGCAGAAGTAAAATTGCAGCTTGTTAACAGGGTTTACTAGTAAACCATACTCTAATCTTGCAAGACAATCATAAACAACTTATTTACTTGACAAAAGTAAAATTGTGGCATGTTGATAGGGTGTACTGGTAAACCTTACTATAGTTTAGCAAGGTGATCATAATCAAATGCTCACTAACCATTATTTGTTTTGTTTGTGTTTAGTTGAATGAGGGAATGTTGTGTTCAGTAAGCAACACCAGGCAAAGGAATGATTGGTTTCCACAGTTTTAAACATAAAAATAGTAAATAACATTATAAGACCATAAAAAATTTGGTTTTGTAAAAAGGGTTTCAGAAACTTGGAAGATTACATGAAACTGCCATCTTTTTGCACAGTACTGTATTACAATGTTGTTGTTTTCAAATTTGTACATGAAATGCTTTGAACTGGCATAAACAGACTACAATTTTTCTAAGTACAGTTAGGATTTGTGTTTTCTTTACTGTATTTTTTTTTTTATTCTGGGGTGTCCAATAACCAAAACAAAGCCAGGGCAATGTTACCAACTTGAACACTCTTCATACCTTAGGTATCATATGCTTATCCTTAACCTACATGCAGTATTATTATATTTGGTTATAACATAGATATTCCAGTGAAGGTAAAAACCACAGTAGGGCCGAGCACTGAATTGCAGAACTGGAATATTTTAGTGTAGGATGTAACTTGCCTATTTATGTGCTGTAAAAGAAGAATACAAACTAAGTGGTTAATAGGATCTACCTGTCACTAAGCCACCCTCAAAATGTCTTGGTAAGGTAAATGAAAGTCTTGCAACCTTATTTTCATGTTTACAATTTTTTTCCATCTTTGAGGCCAGAGTGTTTTGAAGGCCAGAGCATCTACACTTGGAAATAAGGTATATATATGTATTTCAGCCTAAAATCAATGTAAATAATTGCCCACTTAGCTATAATGGTGAGGATGAGTCTATACCAGCTCAAAATAAATGTATGTGAATTCACAGGTGTATGTATATATGTATGAGCGGCAGTAGACTTTATCCTTCATATGGTCAGGTTGGCAACTTGACCTTGTTCTAATACTGTGGATGTGGGTTTAAATCCTGCAATGAGCATTGGAATTTCTTCATGTTCTTGCATGTGGGTCTAAGACTTTGTAGTAATACATGTCTTTAGATAGCGTGAAGAATTTGAGAAGTTATAAGGCATTGTGGGTATTAGAGTTACTTAAGTACTTTCAAGGCAAAAATGATCTGTAGATTTTATATGTATATTTCAGCCTAAAAAGCATTAAAAACGATTGCCCACTTGGCCACAGTGATTAAGATAGGTCTATTCCATTTTGAATAAATGTATCTAAATTTGACAGGTATATGTACCATATGTCTGAGTGGAAATAGACTTTTATCCTTCTTTTGGTCATAGTGTCAACATGACCTCATTCTGATACTCTGTATGCGGGTTTGAATCCTACTATGAACGTCAAAATTTCTTCATATTCTTGCATTTGGATTAGAGGCTTAAGAGTACCAAGTTTATCCAGAAAAGTAAGAAGTATTTGAGAAGTTCAGAGGCAAATGGATTTGGTGCCAAAGCTGCTGTGCTAAATTGCCTGCAGCAAACAGCTTCATTAAAATGTTCCAAACCCCGCAGACAAGTGGAAGTCAGAATGTTTTCTTTTCTTTTTATTTCCACTTATCTAGAAAATTTACTAATTTGCTATTGTGGAATTAGGCTATTGTAAGGTAATAGGTGTGTTTTGAAACAAGTATTTCTTAGTAAGCCAAATATTCCAATTTTTGCAAGTGCTGTATTCAGTCATGAATTATGCAGTTGTCTTTAGAAAACCATTTTTTTCTGGGCTGGGTATTTTAAGGGAGCATACTGTTTTGGAGAGTCCAAGATTAAATTGATTACTTTATTCTGTTTTGCAGGTATATAGGTGAAAAGTTCTATTTAATTGCTGGGAGCAAGAACGTTCACATGCTGATAAGAAAAAGGTCTGATATTGACCTGTACAATGGAAGTAGATTTGAACTGGCAAAGGTAATTGAATTCCATTGATATTTTGTTTCAAATGAATACTGTCCTCATACATTTAACTGTGATGTCGTGTAGCGGTAGTGTCAGCTATAGGACTTATATTAGTAGTGTGTCATTAAAGCCTCCTTTTTTCTGTTTTTAAGGGCAGAGGTTGAGAAACTAGGTCGATTGATTTTTGTGATATATTTCTTCATCTACAACTTGAACTGACTTTGTTCCCATCTTCATGTAGCCATAACTAAAAACAAACAAAAGATTTCTAATTTTCCAAAAACATTAGCCATACGGTGGACCCCCCATATTTGTGGTGGTTAGGTTCCACAGCCACCCACAAATACTGAAAATCTGCGATATATTGGAACCCACCCTCTAAAAAGGCTTATAACTGCCTATTTTAACCCTTTCCTATCTGTTTAGTTATCACATCACTGAGGGTACATGAGCCCCAATGTGTCTGGGAGCGCTCGATAGTGCGAAAATATAATTATTTCGAAAATTCAGCAAAAATAGAAATTTTATGCCAACAACGTTCATTTTGCTGTCCTTTTTTTCTAAATGTTTATATTTTATGGTGGAATAGTCAGAATAAGAGTCCCAGCCCTCTAAATACGAAAAAATGTGAGTTATTTAATGAAAAAAAAATTCTTTACTTATTTTTATATTTTCGTTCGTAACCCAAAAACTATGAAAGTCAGACGAATGAATTATTTTTTATGAGAAAGCCAACAAAATTCCCTAAATATTGACATATAAAACAATGGAAAACGAATAAGTCCAGTTGATGAAAAAATTGATAGAAAAGAGGGTGAGAAACAGAGCGCTCTGCCCGGCGTATGGTGAGAATTATCGCTAGAAAAAATATTTTTTGAAGACCCCTATCTCAGTTATTTTTCATAGAAATTACTTTGTAAATATATGAAAATGTAGAGGAAAAGTTGAAGAATAAAGGGAAAGTCAAGAAAAATGGCTTTGGTAACGGCAACAGTTTCATTTTGACATTATATTTTTATCGAAATGAAAAAAATGTTACCGTTGTCAACATTATCGTTCGTAGCTCAAAAGCTATAAGAGTTAGGCGAATGAATTATTTTTTATGAAAAAGCCAACACAATTCTCTAAATATCGACATATAAAACAATGAAAAATGAATAAGTCCAGTTGGTGAAAAAATTGATAGAAAAGAGGGTAAGAAACAGAGCGCTCTGCCCAGTGTATGGTGAGAATTATCGCTACAAAAAATCTTTTTTGAAGAGCCCTATCTCGGTTATTTTTCATAGAAATTACTTTGTAAATATGCGAAAATGTAGAGGAAAAGTTGAAGAATAAAGGAGAGTTAAGAAAAATGGCTTTGGTAATGGCAACAGTATCATTTTGACGTTATAAGTTGATCAACGGAAAAAAGTTACCGTTGTCAACATTATCGTCAGAGCTCAAAACTATAACAGTTAGGCGAATGAATTATTTTTTATGAGAAAGCCAAGAAAATTCTCAAAATATCGACATATAAAAGAATGAAAACGAATAAGTCCAGTTGGTGAAAAATTGATAGAAAATAGGTAAGAAACAGAGCTCGCTGCCCGGCATAATGTGAAATTATCGCTAGACATTTTTTTTTGAAGAGCCTTAGCTTGGATATTTTTCATAGAAATTACTTTGTAAATATACAAAAATGTAGAGGAAAGGTTGAGGAATAAAGTGAGAGTCAAGAAAAAATGGCTTTGGTAACGGCAACAGTTTCATTTTGACGTTATAATCTGTTCGAAATTTAAAAAAATGTTACCGTTGTCAACATTATCGTTCAGAGCTCAAAAGCTATAACAGTTAGGCGAATGAATTATTTTTTATGAGAAAGCCAACAAAATTCTCTAAATATCAATATATATAATAATGAAAATGAGATTCAGAGCCCTGCCTAAAATCCAGACGTCTCTTATGTGATGCACTAACGCTGCTTTCCGCTAGTTTTACCGTAAAAACTTTACGAAAGCATGTTGGAAACTGTTCTCGATTGACGTGGCTGTATGTAAACAGCCACACGTGTTTACCCAACCTCGTACGCATGGTCTCTGACAGAAGTGTGGCCTGCCAGGCCTGCGGGGGTGGGATCAGCTGATGTCATTGTGAGAATTTTACTACGCCATGGCAGTAGAGGAACTAAAAAAATTATAGAAAAAGAGGGTACGAAACAGAGTGTTTCCAATAATGTAATCCTACATTTTATAAAAAAAAATGTAAGATACGAGAGAGAAGCGTGGGTAGGATCAGCTGATTTCATTGTGAGAAATTTTCTATTCCACGGATTTGTGCATGCACAGTATTGGAACTGCTTGCCTGGCGTATTGATGCCTGAGTTACATGGTCCAAGGTATGCTTTAGACTATGGAAACCACCAACTGTCCAAAAATAAAAAAATTTACCCCTACCACACGTACGAAAAATGTCGGTAAATTTTACGTAAAATTACGTCAGTCAGAAAAGAATGGGGTTAGGGGGGTATTGTGTAATATTACGTCAATTGGACAGGAAAGTGTTAATAGTTAAAACACCAAACATACCTTAAGTTATTCACTTTAATATAATTTCAGTATCATTTCTGAGCGCTGTAGCTGTGAGCACTACAGTGAGGTGAGAAACTGGTATAGGGAGCTGTAGCCACTGGGAGAGTTCACTATAAGGAGGCCCCTCCTATGGGAGGGTTCACTATAAGGAGGTTCTTCCTATAAAGAGGGGAGAAAACCGGTTTATTACCAGCACAGAGCTTACAAACCTGTTTCTTTCCACAGGCTTACATAAGTCCGTCTTTTTCTGTGAGTTAAGAAATATTTAAATATGCATTGAAAAAATTAAATAATTTTTTTATCATAAAATATGTATTTAATCACAAAAATAACCCGAAAGTACAGTAATTAGTGAATATTGCTGTACGAAAAAATCTGCTAATTACCGAATCTGCCTCGATTTATTGAAAAATAAATCCGCGAATAACTAAATCTGTGAATGCTGAATCACGAATAAGTGGGGGTCCACTGTATTGGCATAAAAATAAGTGACAAAGTAATTTCATGATGATTCATCTTATTATCACTTTCCTTGTGTTTGAACAAAATAATAACTGCAAATATAAACACCAGACAATGAAATATACTATGACTTTGTAATTTGGAAAGTACTGTTTCCCATTAGTGTACATAGGTATTATATAATATGAAATATAGTAAACCCCCCGTATTCGCGGGAATGTGTTCCAGACCCCCCTGCGAATAGCTATAATCTGCAAATACTTGTAACCCCCCTCTAAAAATGCTTATAACTGTCTACCATGAAAGATCAAACACCAAAGTATGCCTAAAAATACCAGCCTACATCAAATATACATTAAACTATTACCTTATTACTGTATTAATCTTTGAAATTATATTATTAATATAATTTCCAAGCCATCTTAAGCATTTTATCGTTACAAATATACGTACATACTGTATGGCTTACAGCTGTAGGTGAAAATAATCCAGTCCCCCCCCCTACATATTCAGCCATGCACATTTTCTTTCATACAGTTACAAGCTGTCCCATTTTCTTTTAGAGGGGAACCATTGGTATTTATATGTAATTCACAAAGAGAGAGACAAAAAATAAAAAAAAGTATGCACATTTAAAAAAATTTAATACTACGCAAATATTAAGATTACTACATACATAAATCATACGGGTACTGTCCAGCGATGAATGTTGATTAAAGGTGATGATGATGAATTAGCTGTGCAGTCCGATGAAGGACGATGAAGATATGACTGCACAGCAAAGCAGAGGAGTTACAACTCATCTGAGGGTGCCTCTTCACCTTCAGGAGGTGCTTTGGGAGGCACTTCTTCAGTTGATTTGGGAGGCACTACTTCAAGTGATTGGGGAGGCACTTCTTCAGGCGATTCGAGAGGCACTACTTCTGGTGATTTGGGAGGCTTTGGAGGGGCCTTCTTTGTCCGTTGATGAACATGGTGATAGGCAGCTGCTGTCGCTGCTTTTTCATGGTGGTGAGGGCTTGATTATAGGGCTCCATTGCTAAAGCAAGGATGTTTGAAAACTTCAAGGAGCATTCCATATAAGGATCTCATGTTGAAACATACTCCTGCATATCCTTGATCATTCTCTTAATGTGGGACAAACGTTCCAAAGTCAGGCTGCCCTCCTCTTCCTCCTGCTCCTCCTCTGGTCCGTCAGGGGGTCAGAGTGAGCATCAATGAGGGTGCTGATTTCATCCTCGGTGATGTCCTCGAAGCCTTCTCCACCTAGAATCTTTGCCAACTGGACAGCCTTATTAATGGCCGAATGTTGAATTTCTTCAGGAGAGAAGCCCCTGTAATCATGAACACACTCCGGCCACAACTTGTTCCAGCACGCATTCAGTGTCCCCTTCTTCATGTCATTCAGTGATCGGTTAATGATGGTCAGACACGTGGCAATCGTGAATTTACGCCAGTAGTCTTTTAGCACAAATTCACTGTCATTGTCCATTGCATTCACAAGATGCTGGAGGGAGTTCCCGTTATAGAGTGCCTTGAAGGCACATATCACACCCTGGTCCATAGGCTGGAGGAGAGAGGTGGTGTTGGGAGGGAGGAACTCAAGCTGAACTCCCTTGTAATAAAGATCGAGAGGGTGGCCACCAGCATTATCCATATTCAGCAACACCTTGAACTCCATGCTCAAGTTGTTCAGGTATTACCTAACTTGAGGGATGAAGCTCTGATGGAACCAGTACTCTGTAAGGACTTTGGTGATCCAGGCCTTAGGGTTATGCATCCAGAACACAGGAAGCAACGCCTTGTTCTTATTCTTGAGGGCCCTGGGGTTTGCAGCCTTGTAATTGAGGCCTGGTTTAAGCATGAAACCAGCCGCATTCCCACACATGATGAGGGTAACCCTATCCTTCTGGGCCTTGAATCCTGAGGCTTTAGCTTCGTCCTTCATGAGGTATGTCTGGGAAGGCATCTTCTTCCAGAACAGGCCAGTCTCATCCATATTGAACACCTGTTGTGGATGGTAGCCCTTCTCCTGGATGATTTTCTTGAAGGTCTCTGGATATTTCGCAGCTGCTTCAATGTCTGCAGAAGCTGATTCCCCATGCAAAGTAACAGACTTTAGGTGGAACTGCTTTTGAAATAGGTGGAACCACCCCTTGCTGGCCTGGAAACCTTGAGGCACTGATGATGGTCCTACTTGGGGCTCTTTTCCCTCTTCTTCTTCTGCTTCTGTAGGCGCTGGTTCATTGAAGCCTATGAATTCAAATTCCCCTTCTTCAACACCTTCCTCTGCGTGTACTACGTCGTCGCCTTCCGTAGGAGGTGATAACTGCTGGTAGAGTTGTCGCACTTTCTTGTGAATGATGTTGGAGTCGAGGGGCACATTCTTCTTCTGGCAGTCCTTTATCCAGAATGCCAGAGCAGATTCCATCTTCACGATTGTTTTATCCCGCACTGTTGCAACTGTCTTGCACTACTGAAGTAGCTCATACTGACAGACTTTCGTATCTCTGCCTCTTTCTTCTTTATATATCTCACTGTGCTCTCATTAACATTAAAATGGCGGCCAACCACAGTAAAACTTTTGCCCTCCTTTAACATGTCAAGAACTTTCACCTTCTCGAGTTTCATAAGAGTCTTCTTTCTTTTAGACTCTTTGCCAGAAGTCTTAGAAGGAGCAGGGCGTTTTTTAGGAGGCATTTTAGGGCCGAATACCGCTGATGCACAAAGATTAAGAAACAAAATACAAAGATGCGCGATTTCATGCGGTAAGAAGATGCTGTGAACTACGCATGAACTGAGAAGGATGCCGTGGATGCGGTCTCCCAGACTTCCATGTTCGCAAGTTGGTCGTGAATGTTCAGCCAATCAGTGCCAAGTGAACAGCCAATCAGCGCCAAGGAAAATGAATGGTGCTTCTGGAGTGGCTGCTTTGCAGATGACAGCCAATAGTGTGTCGATATCATTGGTCCTGGGTACACAGTGTCCAGCATCTCGAGTTCTTTATATTTGTGGAGAGGTGGCTTGGGTGAAGCACTTTTAAGAAAAACAAATATATGATATTGATATTTTGCAGTGTTTACATTAATGTATTTCTGTACGGTAATATTTGAAAATTAGCAAATCTTTTTTCATCATACAAAATGTACTTACAGTTGTCATGAATATATACTTAGTATGTACATGAAAATGCTACGTACCGCAGACGTAAACATACGTACCCTGCTATTCTTGTTGTCTGACGTATTTTAGATATGCTCTACGTACTACCTGTAGTTCTACGTATCACCCTAAAACACTTTTTGTATGTAATATTTAAAAATCATCTTACAACAAAACATTTAATAAAATGTACAGTACTGTACGCGCAGAATATCAATGTTAGTATATGTACGCGCAATACAGTAGTACCATGCGTATACTGTAGCAGCAAATTATCGGCAAATGACCCAATATAACTTGTTTCATTGCTGTCTCTTGTTTGTGTGTTTTGCTTGTACAGTACTATGGACTAAGAATATTTTTTGAAATTGTGCATTAACCCTTTAATGCCGAAGCCCTATTTACAAAAATGTCTCCTGTATGCCGGCGGCATTCGGTGAGTTAGCGCCGAAGCAGAAAAAAAGTTTTTTCAAAAAATCACAGCACGCTTAGTTTTTAAGATTAAGAGTTCATTTTTGGCTTATTTTTTTTGTCATTGCCTGAAGTTTAGTATGCAATCATCAGAAATGAAAAAAAAAATTCATTATCATATATAAATATTGGAATATATGACAGTGAAAAAAAAAAATCGTATATAATTGTATACAAATCGTGCTGTAAGCAAAACGGTTAAAGCTAATGAGTTCATTTTTATTTAGTTGTATTGTACACTAAATTGCGATGATTTTGGTATATAACAAATTTTAAAACGATCAAAGCAACACAGAGAAAATATTATCACAAAATGATGCATGAATTGAAACGCCTGACGTAAAAAAATGTTTTTTTCAAAAATTCACCATAAATCGAAATATTGTGCTAGAGACTTCCCGTTTGTTGAAAAATGAAGCTAATTGATTGAATATTACTAGACTGTAAGTGTTTTAGCTTACAATTGCAGTTTTCAACCATTTCGTCGAAGTTAAAGTTGACCGAAAGTCGAATTTTTTCTATTTATCGTGATTTATATGGAAATATTTCAAAACCGTTAAAAGCTAAAACCATGAGTTATTTTTTGTTGTATTGTACATGAAATTGCGCACATTTTCATATATAAAACTTTATGTAACGACTAATATAAAGCGCTGCAAATATTACGACAACGAGACGAAAGAATTTCTGAGATGTTTGGCGAGTTACCACAAGCAGATGTAAGGAAAATGTTTTTTTTTTAAAATTCACCATAAATCGAAATATTGTGTTAGAGACCCAATTTATTGCAAAATGAAGTTAAACAATTGAATATTACTAGAATGTAAGAGTTTTAGCTTACAATTGTGTTTTTTGACCATTTCGGTCGAGTTAAAGTTGACCGAAGGTTGAAATTTTGGCAGTTATCGTGATTTATGTGAAAATATTTCAAAACTGATAAAAGCCACAACCATGAGCTATTTTTTGTTGTATTCTACATGAAATTGCACACATTTTCATATATAAAAGTTTATGTAACGACTAATGTAAAATGATGCAAACATTACGACAACATGACGAAAAGAATTTCTGAGATGTTCGCCGAAAGTTACAAGAGATGTAAGGAAAAAATTTTTTTTTCAGAAATTCACCATAAATCGAAATATTGTGCTAGAGACTTCCAGTTTGTTGCAAAATGAAGGTACATGATTGACTATTACTAGAATGTAAGAGTTTTAGCTTATAATTGCGTTTTTTTTGACCATTTCGGTCGAAAGTTAAAGTTGACTGAAGCTTGAAATTTTGGCAGTTATCGTGATTTATATGAAAATATTTCAAAACTGATAAAAGCTACAACCATGAGTTATTTTTTGTTATATTCTACATGAAATTGCACACATTTCCATATATAAAACTTTATGTAACGACTAATATAAAACAGTGCAAACATTACGATTAACGTGATTTAAAGAATTTCTGGCGCGGACGTAAGGAAAAAGTTTTTTCAGAAATTCACCATAAATCGAAATATTGTGCTAGAGACTTCCAATTTGTTGCAAAATGAAGGTAAATGATTGAATATTACTAGATCGTAAGAGTTTTAGCTTAAAATTGCGTTTTTACCATTTCGGTCGAAGTTAAAGTTGACCGAAGGTTGAAATTTTGGCAGTTATCGTGGTTTATATGAAAATATTTCCAAATTGATAAAGGCTATAACCATGGGTTGTATTTTGTTTGTATTTTTTCTGTAAAACTTGTAACATGAACAGTGCAAAATTGACGAAAGAATTTATGAAATTTTCGGCTGAGTTACATTTTTTTCAAAAATTCATATAAATCGAAATATTGTGCTAGAGACTTCCAATTTGTTGCAAAATGAAGGTACATGATTGAATATTAAATGTAAGAGTTTTAGACCATTTCAGTGACAAAAATTTTGGCAGTTATCGTGGTATAAATGAAAATATTTCCAAATTGATAAAAGAAACCATTTTGTATTTGCTGTATTGTACAAAATTTTTTCATATATAAAACTTTATGTAACGGCTGAACAGTGCAAAAATTACGACAAAATGACGAAAGAATTTATGAAATTTTTCGTGAGTTACCGCCGAAAAAAAGTTTTTTCAAAAATTCACCATAAATCGAAATATTGTGCTAGAGACTTCCAATTTGTTGCAAAATGAAGGTACATGATTGAATATTACTAGAATGTAAGAGTTTTAGCTTACAATTGCGTTTTTCGAACATTTCGGTCGAGTCAAAGTTGACTGAAGGTTGAAATTTTTTGTAGTCAACGTACGGTACGTCCACTCGGCACCCAACAGACAATTTTAGTCGACGTTTGATACGTCCAATAGGCGTTTAAGGGTTAAGATGTCCTCTAAATGCTTTGCTTCTTCTTTATAAACCCATTTTTCATGTTGCAGATTGTTCACACATTTTTTTACCTACGTATTTTAGTTTTTGTGAAATAAAGTAAGTAAGTATATGTTAACTGGTAAGGAGACGTCTTCACCAATCACTTAATAGTATTACTACTTAACTACATAAACAAAAGCTGCGTTGCCATTTACAGTGTCTCGTGAACTCAAGGGGTAAAACAAATCATTTCCCCGACTGTACCAGGCGCAATTCTGTATTAGGGAATGCTGCCCTGTCTCTAAATTCTACATGTACAACTTCATTCGTAGTTTTTCTCTCATTAATTGGATACTTACCATCGGGAGAGAAATTGCAAATTTAGTCATCTTGCCAAGGATTATCAGTCTCATCAGGGGTGAGTATTAGAGCCCCTGTTATGTTTTGATCTGAAGCTTTGTAGTCCGAACAGGCCATTTTGTTGTTTCCAGTGGAATTCCAGATTTAGACATTGTTTGGGCAGAATTTGTATCCACTCTCACTTTTCAGATACAGAATGCATTATTTTTACACTTTTGGGTGTACAGGACTGACCGAATTTCCTTTTCGGAATTATGCATCATGTCCCTGTTTATCCCTTTTTGGGGAGCTTGTGCAGTTTGACTGAGCTTCAGTCACAGAACTATAACTGCCTGATAACCAAGGAGCAGAAGTCCTGGGTGAGTTATTATACCCCTCCAGAAATGCAGTCATTTCTCTTGGGGTTGGGTGGATCTTAGTATCTCTTTTGGAGGAAATATCCTGTTCAGCATCTGATAGCTGCATGGGAGATAGAATTCCTTCTGGAAGGTCTCTCCCATACTTAGTTGAAATTTGTGTCCTTGATCCTTCTGGGTTCAGCAAGGCCATTTCATTGGCAATGTCCACTTCATGTTCATTAGTAGGAGTGTCACCCCCATGTAAAGATTCTCCTCTATATCCTGTGCGGGGTTAACCTGGGAGGTACTGGGGACTAATGTTACTGGGTTTTGGCCCAAACATAGATCTTGATCTGAAAAATGGTTAAATATCTGCTGCCAGAGTTCTGCCGGAAAGATATAATCTCCCCCTTCCTCACCCCTACTTGAACCCTCTGACCCATCGAGGCAGCTTAAAATGAGCTGTTTAATCCTTAAAACTTGCTGCCAGAAGCATACAACAAATTTTGCACATATCTGGTGTCCAACCATTTTTCTTGTTTTTTGCAAGGACTGTGCTCATGGCAGGTGGTACGGGCCATACCCACTGGCAAAAAACAAACCGAGCAATTTGTTTTGGAACACTTGAACTGAGGGTCCTGCATAATGATGGCCCTGTAGTGATATATAACAAATTTTATCAGAAACTAGTTAGTACTAATTGTCTGTAATCCTTATATAGATGGTATATTTGATATTACAGGTTAACTTGATTACAAGTGTTTAGCTGTAATATTTTACTTACCAAATTGTTATATGTGTTGAAATCTATATTAGCTTAAACACTCTAAGATTTAGGTTAACTTTGACACCAGTATATAACTGTATTACTATACACTGTTAGGCCTTTTGCAAGGGCTATGTGAAATGTAGTTTTTTGAATGTCATGCCATTCAGGCTAACTGCCATAAATAATTTGTTTACCTAACCCAGGCTGCTGTTTTATATGGCTTAGGTTAATGTTTCTAGCATAATCTATGTTAAGCTAAGAATAGAGGATTTCTTAGAGAGTTCTCACTTAACCTATTCTAGGTCACTGCCTCGTTTAGGCTTATTTAAATCACACACGAGGATATAAACTACACAGGGAAAACCCCCATAATTAGTTTACTGTTTTATCTGGCCGAGATTACGCTTTTATCTGATATGTGGCCACTGCTATATTTAATCTAAACTACTGTTTAGGCCATTAACAGGATATTCCCTAAAGGGATTCCTATTTAATCTAGTAATCAGGTATGGGTTACATAAAACAAATTTACTTTAGTATGTAGCCTAAATGCTAAGCTACCATTTAATCTAGCCAGGATAAATGTTTCATCTAGTTCTAGGCTACCTGGTCTAATCTAATGCTTAATCCAATAATGGGATATTTCGTAGAGGGTTATCACTTGACCTACTATAAGGTACTGCCTAATCTGGATTATTTAGATCACGCTTAAGTGTATAGGCTATATAATAAAGAAAAATTTTATTAATATTTAACCTTACAGCTAGGCTACCGTTTTAATTTGCCCAGATTATTACCTAATCCTAGGGTCCTTGGCCTAAGATGGGCTACTGTTTTAGGCCCATAATAGGATATTTCTGAAAAGTTATCCTAGTTTAGGTTACTACCTAATCTAGGTTATTTAGTTCAGACGTAAGAATATTTAAACATAGGTTATAGGCCACAGACAACATCCTCTATTTATCCAGTCTAAATTATTCTCAGTCTGATGTAGGCTACTGCCTAGATTATTGTGGACATTGTATACCCTGAAATGATTTTCTGTATTAATGATAGATTGTGGAACATTTCTTTTAGTTTAAATAACTAATTGAAATGACAAATTTTAAAAATAATTTGCACTTTTCCCAACTAACAATAAGCGATTATGACTTAAGTGCCATCCATGTGTTGGCAAGAAAAATCAGGTTTTTGGCTTTCACACAAAATTTAACTGACAGTTCCAAAAGTTTAAAACTAAAACTTTAACTGGAATTTAAAACTAGGCACTTTACTTGCTTCTTTAGATGATTCCTGTTGTGAAATATGGAGCACTGACAAATGAAGCTGATCCACAGCGACCACAGAAAGTAATGACTTCTTGGTCTTTTTGCTGTCCATTTTTCAGCAGTATGGTGGACTGTGCATACGCGATAATCAGTTCTTCTTCTACCAGGTTTTGACGATGGAAAACTGGGTACAGTTTCGCTGAAGATAAGGGAAAGTGCCCTCTTATCTTTTGAGTCCAGTATATACTCCATCATGTGTTATAATGTTTATCATTACGACATATTACCTGGCCAAAAGACCAACTATAAGAGAATTCTTTGATATTAGTGTGGTCACTGTAGAGCTCTGACAGACCCATGGAAGGTAACTCCTTGTGGATGAAACAAACGACTACGCTATCAAGAACTCCAGTCGTACACACTTGGTGTGCATTTGCTGGCCTTTCTGTCTGTCTTCCTCTTGGCTATTCTTTATTAAAAAAGAGATTTTTCAAGTCTAACTGATATAAGTAGTTTTAGCAATGCTCACAGGTAAGAGAGAGAAAGAGAATTTCAATGTTAATTTTTTAAAAATATTTTATACACAGTTTAATGCACAGTTTGATTTTCATGTTGTTTACAATACTGTACAGTTTATTCTTTGTTTATAATCAAATAAAGTGCTGTATAGTGACAAAATTGGATAATAAAAGGTTACAAAATTGCTGTTTTACATCTGTAATGTATTTTGATCAAATCTGCAAATTTCCAATACAGTATTGTATCAATAAGGGCCTTTGATGTGTTATTGTAGATAATGGAGGGAATAACTTTTAATTTATCATTATTATTAACCTTGCAAATATTTTAGTATTTTGGCTCTTAGTCTTAAACTAGTAGGCAATACATCATGGGGAAAGTATTTGCTACATCCTGCTAAGAAGGGATCATAAAAGATTCGCATAATCAGGTTTTTAATGTCTTTTCCAGCTGAGTAACACATATTAAAAACAGATCACCAGAACTCAAGTTTTATTTGTTTATATGTTGTGAAAAAAACCTGATATCAAAGACGGCTGCAAATCTAGGTCATAGCTCATCACTGGAAAGAAATGTTAGGCTATAACATTATTTCTTATTCAGTACCTTAAACTAAAATTATCTACATACAAAAAACCATTGATTAATGATTTTAAAGAACAGAATCTGTAATATGAGCTGTGATTTAAAAAGGCTAGAGAGAAGTACAGAATGCATGACGTACCCTGTTAGCCTAATCCAGAATCCCTGCCACGAGGTTTGCACCAGCCAACAAATTTGACAACTCCTGAAAACCTGTTGCTAAGTTTTTAAGGGGGTTTAAGATCATGCACTTAACTTTCCTTAGCACATAGGGGCAACATCTCGAATAAGTATGAAACTTAGGAGCCAACAGCCTGGTGTGTTTTCTCAATGGCACACCTAAAGAGCAGAGTAATGGCAAACATGGCTGACTTGCACACTGTTGCCACTTCTGTGTGAAAAGAGTGATTGGAAAGACTGAGGTAATTGCTCTAGGCAAGGGAGAGAACCCCCCCCCCTGCCTTTAGTTAATTTATAGTCTATCACTGTGTCAAAAGGGACTGTTCTGGCCGAGATCAACTTTGAGAGAATTCCTTGATATTGGTTGGTCTGTCTTGTAGTGCTATGCTATCAAAAAGCTCCATGTGCAGATTCACCAATTCAGAGATTGTTAAATGACTGGAAAGAAAGTATTCCAAGGTTTGCTAACATGAATGACCCTAATTGGTTTAGGGTTACCGATTGTGGTATAATTTTTCAGTTACACTGTATATGTAGACATATTTTAAATAATATTATTTTAAAGAAAAATTAAGTTAACCAAGGTTGCTTACACAAATGACCCTAATTGGTTTTAGGGTTAATAATTGTGGTATAATTATTCAGTTATACTGTATATGTAGACATATTTTGAATAATATTATAAATAGTAAGGTAACCATAGCAAACACCTATACAGTAATGATTTACATTATTCACAATCAAGAACTATTGCTTTTTTGCCATTGCAATTTCTTCTTTATATTGCATGGCCATTTGAAATATATCCTACTTTACCGAGAACTTTCATGCGGTTTCCTTTGTGGGCTGTAATTCATCAGTTTTTTTTAACACAAGAAATAGTTATATATAATGGAGTAGTGTCATTTCTCATCATTTAGCCCCATTGATGAAAGAATGAATTATTATTCACATAACTTTAATAGCCTAAATTTCTGTGTTTTTCATCAATACCTATTATTTTTCAGGTTTTTGCTCGTACTGTTTGTGACACTTTGGGGAACCTCAGTAAAGATGTACTGCAACTTCTATTCAGTTTTCTTCACCATACTAAAGTTACAGCCATATGTGAGGTTCTTCAGCCAGGACATCAGCATATAGTGAATCTCTCTTATTTGGAAACAAATGAGTTAAATTTTATTACATTCACTCCAACAGCAAGTGGAGATGAGGAAACTACCCTAACAGCATTTCCTCCCCACCACACTTTAAAACTTGCAGGAGCATTAGGTTTAGCTTGTGCTTCATACACTGAAATTGAGCCCAAGTTTATTATGAACCAGCGCCATCAGGTAAATACTGTACTTTTTTGTAGATACTGTAATTGGTTTCAGAGCATCTCTCTCTCTCTCTCTCTCTCTTCTCTCTTCAGAAATATGAAAGATATACAGTACCATGATATGCAGTAGCCCAGAAATCATGCGCACTAATATAAATCCAAAGGGGGTGCAGATTTCTGTAAAGCTCAAATAATATTTTATGTAAATATTCTAGCAGGCACTAACCTAGCTCCAAATTCCAAGCCCATTGTTATCTAGCTTCTGCACACACACACACACACACACTGACTCAGTGAAACCAATAGAATCCATAGAAGTAAGAACAGTATAACACTGCAGTACAAAATAAGTCCAATAAAAATTGTTTTTATAATTTTCTACAGACCCAGTAATCGTAAAATAGCTGACTCCATATGAATTTCTCCAGTCGCACCAAATTAAAAAATCTTGTAAGGAGAAAAGACTGCATGCATATGCCCAACTCCCATTTCACTGGTCTGAAAGGGACTGAAGTTGTCAACCTCCATCTCAAACAGTGCAGGGAAGGGAGGAGGATACTGGAAGTTTACAGTGTGGGTTTGTAGGAAAATGTGTTTTATCGTTAAGTATTGTGTGTTCTTACAAACCCATTAATTATAGAATGGCCTGAATCAGTTCAGAGGAAAATATGATGCAGAAGGCCCATGGAAAGGGAAAGTAGGCCTTGGCCCAACGAATCCATCTATCACAGTGATGGGCAGAGGAGCTTATTCCTCCCACTGCGACTGTGGAACAGCCTCCCAGAGGATGTTTTGCAATTGGAACTTCAGAAGTTCAAGCAAAGATGCAGTTCATTACTACCCTAATAGTATTCTCCTTGCATTTTAATACATTTTTATATCTTTATTAATTTATTTTTTCTTTCCTAATAAGCGGGATCTCTTCCTTATGTATTTCCCTTTACCTCCTCTTACTTCTTCCTGTGGTAGCTTGAATTTCAATTCAGTGTCCCCTGTGAGCTTGTTCCATATGAATTGGTTTCATCTTTTGAATAATAATAATAATAATAATAATAATAATAATAATAATAATAATAATAATAATAATAAAGCAACATTGGGGCTGGTCAGTCGTTGGATGGGTGACTGCTCTCCTCAGCGTTGATTCCTTGTGAAAGGATCTTTACCACAATTTCCTCAGTCTACTCAGCTGTAAATGAGTACCTATTCCTGCTGGGGGTAGCTTCCAGTTATGGGTTAAATAGCAAAACTCAGCAATAATGGAAAGAAATGAAAGATTTAATGACAATGACGTAAATGGAACCTCTGGCAATAGAGGAGCTTCGTCTGGCAGCCAGGTATACAGTAATACCTTGATCTTACATGATTTGAGTTTCGTGAATTCACAGACAAGCGAACTTGTCATTGGAACCTAACTAATTGTCATATGCGATTTTTTCACAGACACGCAATATTTGCAAATCCTCGAGAGAGAGAGGAGAGAGAGAGTGAGAGAGATAAGGGTTGTCTTTACTGAAGAGAGTGAAATTATTTATCAATTATTTTGGAGAGAGAGAGAGAGAGAGAGAGAGAGAGAGAGAGAGAGAGAGAGAGAGAGAGAGAGAGAGAGAGTTGTCCTTGCTTGAAATATCAAGTTAAATTAGTTAGATTATTTATGAATTATTACCGAGAGAGAGAGAGAGAGAGAGAAGTTATTCTTACGTTGGATATCAAAAGATGGAAATTCATGATTTATGAAGGAAAAAGGAAGAAGAAAGAGAGAGAGAGAGAGAGAGAGAGAGAGAGAGAGAGAGAGAGAGAGAGAGAGAGAGAGAGAGAGAGTCTTTACTGAAGAGAGTGAAATTATTTATCAATTATTTTGGAAGAGAGAGAAATTATTTATCAATTATTTTGGAGAGAGAGAGAGAGAGAGAGAGAGAGAGAGAGAGAGTTGTCCTTACTTGAAATATCAAGTTAAATTAGTTAGATTATTTATGAATTATTACGGAGAGAGAGAGAGAGAAGAAAGTTATTCTTACGTTGGATATCAAAAGATGGAAATTCATGATTTATGAAGGAAAAGAAAGAAAACCGAAGAAGAGAGAGAGAGAGAGAGAGAGAGAGTGCTAGAAATCCTTTGACACGCTGTGGACAACGAATGACATATGTGATAGCTTTCCCTGCCTCTCTCTTCAAAGTTTCACAAAAGATTGGGAAATGATAATTATTTGTTGAAAATATCACAATATACTGTAGAAATGTATAAATTTTGTAATTACAATTATTATTATTATTATTATTATTGATTTTTGAAAATTATTACTTATTATTAGGTAAATCATTTATTTATTATACAAAACAAATAAACATTCATGTAATCATAAAAATTCATCTCAGTAAGAGATGAGAGAATTTTTATGCTTTCATATATATGTTTATTTGTTTTGTATGATAAATAAGTGCTAATTTAATAATAATAATAATAATAATAATAATAATAATAATAATAATAACAGTAGTAATAATAACAATAATAGTAATATCATTGTAATTACAAAATTTATACATTTCTATAGTAAATTATGTGATATTTTTAACAAACAAATATCATTTCCTGGTCTTTTGTGAAACTTTGAAGAGAGGGGCGAGGGCAAAGCTGTCAAATATGTCAATCGTTGCCCATAGCATGTCAAAGGATTTCTAGTACTCTCTCTCTCTCTCTTTTCTTCTTTCTATTTCCTTTTTCCTTCATAAATCATGAATTTCCATCTTTTGATATCTAATGTAAGAATAACTTTCTCTCTCTCTCTCTCTCTCTCTCTCTCTCTCTCTCTCTCTCTCTCTCTCTCTCTCTCATGTTATTCTCTGTCTCTGTAATAATTCATAAATAATTTAACTAATTTAACTTGATATTTCAAGTAAGGACAACTCAACTCTCTCTCTCTCGTTCGTAGTTAGCGCTCACACATTTTTACAACTTATTATTTCTCTGTATGTCTTTACCTGTACAGCAGATAGTTTAAATTGATCTAATTTTACTTGTACCATCTACGAAGTGTAAATGAGCTAGTGTGGCAAATACGTTCTAAAACATGGAGACATAATAATTAAGAGTTGTATTAGTCCAAATAAAAAGCACTGTTTTTTCATGAAAAGCATTTCAGAACAAAGAGAAAGAGATGTAGAATAAAGAAGTTCTTAAAAACGAGGTTGAGAAGACTTACAAAAATAGATTGGTTGGAAGGGGAGAGAGAGAGAGAAATTTTCTTCCAACTCCCTATTTTTATGTCAATCGTTTATTTCTTTTTTTAAGGGTAATGCATTAACCCTTAAACGCCTATTGGACGTATCATACATCGACTAAAATTGTATGTTGGGTGCCGAGTGGACATACCGTGCGTCGACTACAAAAATTTCAACCTTCGGTCAACTTTGACTCGACCAAATGGTTGAAAAACGCAATTGTAAGCTAAAACTCTTACATTCTAGTAATATTCAATCATGTACCTTCATTTTGCAACAAATTGGAAGTCTCTAGCACAATATTTCGATTTATGGTGAATTTTTGAAAAAACTTTTTCTTACGCATGATGGGCGGTAACTCAGCCGAAAATTTCATAAATTCTTTCGTCATTTTGTCGTAATTTTTGCTTTGTTCTATATTAGCCGTTACATAAAGTTTTATATATGAAAATGTGTGCAATTTCATGTACAATACAGCAAAATACAACCCATGGTTGTAGCTTTTATCAGTTTGGAAATATTTTCATATAAACCATGATAACTGCCAAAATTTCAACCTTTGGTCAACTTTTGACTCGACCAAAATGGTAAAAACGCAATTTTAAGCTAAAACTCTTACGATCTAGTAATATTCAATCATTTACCTTCATTTTGCAACCAATTGGAAGTCTCTAGCACAATATTTCGATTTATGGTGAATTTTTAAAAAAACTTTTTTCTTACGTCCGCGCCAGAAATTCTTTCACACGTTGTCGTAATGTTTGCACTGTTTTATATTAATCGTTACATAAAGTTTTATATATGGAAATGTGCGCAATTTCATGTAGAATACAACAGAAAATAACTCATGGTTGTAGCTTTATCAGTTTTGAAATATTTTCATATAAATCACGATAACTGCCAAAATTTCAAGCTTCGGTCAACTTTAACTCGACCAAATGGTAAAAACGCAATTATAAGCTAAAACTCTTACATTCTAGTAATATTCAATCATGTACCTTCATTTTGCAACAAACTGGAAGTCTCGAGCACAATATTTCGATTTATGGTGAATTTCTGAAAAAAAAATTTTTTCCTTACGCTCTGTCTTTGATAACTTGGCGAACATCTCAGAAATTCTTTCGTCATGTTGTCGTATGTTTGCATCGTTTTACATTAGTCATTACATAAACTTTTATATATGAAAATGTGTGCAATTTCATGTAGAATACAACAGAAAATAGCTCATGGTTGTAGCTTTTATCAGTTTTGAAATATTTTCACATAAATCACGATAACTGCCAAAATTTCAACCTTCGGTCAACTTTAACTCGACCGAAATGGTAAAAACGCAATTGTAAGCTAAAACTCTTACATTCTAGTAATATTCAATCGTTTAACTTCATTTTGCAATAAATTGGAAGTCTCTAGCACAATATTTCGATTTATGGTGAATTTTTAAAAAAACATTTTCCTTACGCTCTGCTGGTAACTCGGCCGAACATCTCAGAAATTCTTTCGTCTCGTTGTCGTAATATTTGCACCGCTTTATATTAGTCGTTACATAAAGTTTTATATATGAAAATGTGTGCAATGTCATGTACAATACAACAAAAATAACTCATGGTTGTAGCTTTTATCAGTTTTGAAATATTTCCATATAAATCACGATAAATAGAAAAATTCTACTTTCGGTCAACTTTAACTCGACCGAAATGGTTGAAAACTGCAATTGTAAGCTAAAACACTTACAGTCTAGTAATATTCAATCAATTAGCTTCATTTTTCAACAAACGGGAAGTCTCTAGCACAATATTTCGATTTATGGTGAATTTTTGAAAAAACATTTTTTACGTCCGGGCATTACTTAATTCATGCATCATTTTGTGATAATATTTTCACTGTGTTGCTTTGATCGTTTTAAAATTTGTTATATACCAAAATCATCACAATTTAGTGTACAATACAACTAAAAAAAAGTAACTCATTAGCTTTAACCGTTTTACTTACAGCGCGATTTGTATATGATTATATGAGTTTTTTTTTCGCTGTCATATATTCCAATATTTATATATGATAATGATATTTTTTTCATTTCTGATGGTTGCATACTAAACTTCAGGCAATGACAAAAAAAATGAGCCCAAAATGAACTCTTAATCTTAAAAACTAAGCGTGCTGTGATTTTTTGAAAAAAACTTTTTTCCACTTCGGCGCTAACTCACCAAATGCCGCCGGCATACAGGAGACATTTTTGTAAATAGGGCTTTGGCGTTAAAGGGTTAAGCTAACTTTTAAATGAAATTACAGTAACTTTAATTTCATTCAAAAGTTAGCATAATAATTTGGGAGCATGATTAGGGTCATATTTAGTGTTTAAACTCTAGAAATGAGCATTTATTAGCATTTTTAGAGACTGTGTCAAGCTTATGCAAAAATTCGCCTTGTGCGAGTGGTTCTGGAACCTTACCTCGCGTAAGTTCTGGGTATGACTGTGCAGCCCAGTCGACGGGGAGGACGGTCAGATACTTGAAGGTCATCATCCAGCAATTGACCACCACAGTGACAGTAACCAGCAGCCAGAGACTGGAGCTACAGAGGCAAACCAGAAGAATAAATGGTCAAGAGAAGAAAATAAAAAAATATGGAGACGTTGTATCAAAAGCAACCCGACAAAAAGAGGATACAGAGGAAGATTGGTCAGCATCTAGAATGAGAGAAACAACACCCCTCAAACAGAACAGAGGCTGAGAGACCAGGTAAGGAAGGTAAAGAAAAAGAACTGGCTCTCCACAACAGAAAGAGAGGAACTGGAAAGAGAAATAACACCCAGAAACGAAGGACAAGAAGATGAACTAAGAGACGATGCCACAGAAGATGACAAGAATGATCAGCTACCAAACAACGGCACATGAGAAAACACTGAAGATGTAACAGAGAGGTTGGAATGGGTGGAAAAGGTCAGAAAATGGATGCAGCCAGATATAGAAAGAATAAAGATCCCCTCCGTGAAAGCCTACAACACAAGGAAACTAAGGGAGAAAACAAGTGAAGTTAATGAAATAATGAGACTAATACACACCACCAGAATCACAGAAACAAATAACCTGGCATATGCAGGAGCAAGACTAGTAGTAGAACTCATGGGGATACAAACACCAACATCACCATCACAACCAACCCAACAGAAACCAAAACAGCAACCGCCTTGGAATAGGCACCTTGAAAAACAAAAAACAAGAGAGAAACTGATTGAGAAATACAAAGTACAGGAGAAGGGACTAAACAACACAATAGAAGATATAAAACAGAAGCTTAAAGCCAAAAGCACATAAGATCCAATGGTACATGAACAGTAATAAAGGATACAGACAAAACAACTCTTTGGAACCAACCAGAAAAGACTATACAGCCAACTAAGACGGGAAGACAACCACCAGGAAATTTCTGAAGCTGAACCAAGTAAGAGACTCTGGTAAAACATAAGGAGCAGTCTGGTATCACACAACAAACATGCAACATGGCTCCAGGAAGTCAAGGCAGAAGAAATGGGGAGAATAAAACAAAGATTCACTGAGATCACGACAGACACAGTTAGACACCAACTAAAGGAAATGCCCAATTGGAAAGCCCCAGGTCCCAATGAAGCCCATGGATGCTAGCTCAAAAACCTCAAGGCCCTACACCCATGAATAGCATTGTATCACAAACCACCATGCTCCCAAGTGGATGACCACAGGGAGAACATCCTTGGTACAGCAAGACAAGAACAAGGGAAATATAGCAAGGAACTACAGGCTTATCACCTGTTGAAGGAAGTGTAGGGACACAAAAGACCAGCTCCCGATAGACAAATTGGTAATGAAGAATAGTAAGAGAAGGAGAACCAACCTAAGCATGGCATGGATTGATTACAAGAAAACCTTCGACATGATACCACACACGTGGCTAATAGCATGCCTGAAAATATATGGGGCAGAGGAAAGCACCATTAGCTTTCTAAAAAATACAATGAGCAACTGGGATAAAACTAGCAGAGGTTAAAATCAGGAGAGGAATCTTTCAAGGTAACTCACTGTCCCCACTACTCTTCGTAGTAGCCATGATTCCCATGACAAAAGTACTGCAGAAGATGGACGCTGAGTACCAACTCAAGAAAGGAGGCAACAGAATTAATCATCTGATGTTAATGGATGACATCAAGCTGTATGATAAGAGCATCAAGGAAATAGATACCCTAATCCAGACTGTAAGGATTGTATGTAGGTACATCAAGATGGAGTTTGGAATAGAAACATGCACTGTAGTCAACATACAAAAAGGCAAAGTGACAAGGACTGGAGGGATAAAGCTACCAGACGGGAATAGCATCAAACACATAGATGAGACAGTTGACAAATATCTGGGAATAATAGAAGGAGAGGATATAAAACACCATGAAGGACATGATCAGGAAAGAATATATTCAGAGACTTAAGGCGATACTCAAGTCAAAACTCAATGCTGGAAACATGACGAAAGCCATAAACACATGGGTAGTAATCAGATACAGCACCAAGAATAGTGGAGTGGACGAAGGCTGAACTTGGCAGCATAGACCAGAAAACTAGGAAACACATGACAGTACACTAAGCACTACATCCAAGAGTAAATAACATGAAAGGAAGTGGGAAGAGGGCTACTAAGCATAAAGGACTGCGTCAACATCGAGAGCAGAGTACTGGGGCAATATCTGAAAACCAGTGAAGACAAGTGACTAAGGAGTGTATGGGAAGAAGGACTGGTAAAAGTAGATGAATACCCAGAAATATACAGGGACAGGAGAATGAAAAACAGAACAGAGGAATGGCACTACAAACCAATGCGCGGACAGTACATAAGACAGACTAAAGAACTGGCCAGCGATGAAATGTGGCAATGGCTACAGAGGGGAGAACTCAAGAAGGAAACTGAAGGAATGCTAACAGCAGAACAAGATCAGGCCTAAAGAATCAGATATGTCCAAAGAACAATAGGTGGAAATAACATCTCACCCATATGCAGGAAGTGCAATATGAAAGATGAGACCATAAACCACATAGCAAGCGAATGTCCGGCGTTTGCACAGAGCCAGTACAAAAAGAGGCATGATTCAGTAGCAAAAGCCTTCCACTGAAGCCTGTGCAAGAAACACAGCTAGCTTGCAGTAATAAGTGGTACAAACATCAACCTGTGGGAGTGATAGAAAACGATCAGGCAAAGATCCTGTGGGATGGTATCAGAACAGATTGGGTGATATGTGCCAATAGACCAGACGTGGCATTGAGTGACAAAACCAAGAAGAAAGTATCACTCACTGATGTTGCAATACCATGAGACACCAGAGTAGATGAGAAAGAAAGAAAAAATTGATAAGTATCAAGACATGAAAATAGAAATCAGAAGGATATGGGATATGCCAGTGGGAATTGTACCCATAATCATAGGAACACTAGGCATGATCCCAAGATCCCTGAAAAGGAATCTGGAAAGACTAGATGCCAAAGTAGCTCTAGGACTCGTGCAGAAGAGTGTGCTATTAGAAACAGTAAAAAGTGATGGACTCCTAAGTAGGCAGGATGCAATCTGGAACCCCACACTATAAAAACCACCCAGTTGAATAGGATGACTGTGGCATACACACACACACACACACACAAAATAATAATAATAATAATAGAGATTTCCAAAATAAATGTATAAATTATTAAAAATTATCTTTACCATCACCAAATAAATTCTGCCAAAATTTGATCCTTTCAAATATAAAAACAATTACCGTATATTTTCGTGTATAAGACAACCTTTAGATAAGACGACGTACAAAATTATGACAAATTTTCATGAATTTACCTCATATCTATAGTATAAGAGGACTGCTAAATTACAAAACCATCTGTGTATAGGCTAGCTTTTGCAACAACAGTTATCTTATGAAATATTGGTTATGTAAAGATGATGTTATTACAAATGCTGTTTTACGTACCGTATCCTTAGAAATTCAAAATACCATATATACTCGCGTATCATGCGACTTTTGAAGACCTAACTTTGAAGCTAATTTTAAGGGGGTCGCATCATACACGAAATCTAAAATTAGCGCTTGTAATATGCACACAGTATTGTATTATAAAATAAAAACATAACGAATATGCATCATTTCCATGGATCTTTTAACAAGTTATGCTTTACTTCACTGTATCCAGTAATATTGTATGTATTTGCATATTACTAATTGTATTATAAAATACAAACATAGCAATCATGCGCCATTTGCATTGTTTAGGTTTTTGTTTCATCCATGCTGCTGATGCACAATAATTTATAGTCATTAGCGCTTGAACAGTGTTTGTTTTCTCAGCTTTAGCTACAACTTGCAGTTTAAACTTAGCAGTGTATTTCCTTGCGATCTTTTCTCCATTACAAATAAGGGTATAATGTAAAATATAGGGGAGAGCGGTGATGGTTCGGGCATTTTTTTTTAATTTCTCTCTAGAAGTCAGAGTTTAAGGAGCAGTGATATCCTTGGCATGTCAGTTTGTAGCCTCATCATCCTACATTTACCAGTGAATGTAGCAAGTTGTATACTTTACTATACTTGAAGCTATTTATCTTCAAGTACAAGTTTCCAAAATGTCCGAATCATCCAGACCCATGGTGATGATTCGGACAAGAGCATGGGATGATTTGGACAATTATTAAAACTGACATTTACCTTCAAGTCAGATGTGATAAATGAAACAGAAATATCATTCAAAGTGTTTTATTGAAATAATCATAATCAACTTAAAAGATTATTCTCCCCCTTAGTGTCCAGCCTGAGAAGAACCCCTTAAAAGATTATTCTCTCCTTTAGTGGCCAGCCCGAGAAGAACCCTAAAAGAGTTCAGAGGTCTGGTTAAACAAATCATTTATAACTAACTAACTCTCCCTTAGTGAATGGAAGACAGAAAATCTACAATGTTTGCTGAGAATAAATGTTAAAGTAGTCTTAAAGAATATTGTAACCTTCAAAACAAAAACTAAACTTGAAATATCCTTGCCACCAAATTCTTAAATGACCAAAATTTACTTGAAATTATTCTCTCCATGAGTAAAAACCAAACATAAATCGTAACTCAAATACTTGAAATTTGTTGTGCCTAAATATTAAAGTTGGCCTAAAGAATATTGTATCCTGCAAAAGAAAAACAAAATTTGAAATACCCCTGCTTTCTTTTAATACTCTGCTGAACTGGGTTTGGAAGCACTCCAGTTACTGCCTCTTTACCAATAGTTGCTTCATCCTCAGTTTCTGGAAATTTAAAACTATTAGCAGCAAATTTCTGTGATTTTCTTAAATAAGAAACCTGAAATTCATCATCCTCGTCAAAATTGCTGATTAATTTGCCTACATAATAGACTTTGCTACCTTTTACTGGATCTATCCCAACAAGAACAAAATCTCCCTCCCCTGGGACTTTATCAGTAAAACCCACTTCTGTGTCTTCTATCTCCTCCTCTGAGATGTCAGAAGAATTATTGCCGGCTGTCAAGAGATCTTCAAGATGATGAAGGTCTAACTCTTTCTAAAAAATTTTTCTTGCTTTTTAATGTTCTTGAGGTATCATTTCCAAACTTTATTTCCTTCTTGGCTGTGTTTTTCAGCTTTTTCTTCAGTTCTTTTTGTTCAAGTTCAAGCTTTTCTGAAGTGTCTGTTGCAATCATGCATCTTCCCCGCTTTTTGCCTTTAGCCGTCCCCTTCCTCTCTCCAGCTTTTGGGAATGGTCTAATATTCTCAGGAGAAAACTGCTGTTGTGATGATGTGTAGGGTGTGACTGTGGTGTTACTTCATGTGAGGTTGTTGTGCTTTTAGGTGGTGTAGTTGGCTTTGGCCTATCAGTCACAAAAGCCCTGGCAAAGTCACTTTCTTGAAAAACATCAGTGTAATATGGGTGAATGCCAATGGAATGGAATCCAGATTTGATATTCACATTTTAATATGTAATTAGGGGGTTCTATGATGGGTTTATGAAGTGCTTTATAAGGTAAAGGTAATGAGGGGCTAATGAATGCATATACACAAAATATAACTTAAATGTTAGTGAAAATCTTTTGTTTCTTTATTGGAATTCATAAGTAGTAAAGGTTTGCTAGGAGGGATGATTCGGACACGTCTAAATCATCCCAACCCTAGAATGTCCGAATCATCCCCCACATATCATAACCATTTGATGACGCCCTCAACTTCAAATCCTTGCAGATTACAGGTGGGTAATAGCTACAACATCTTCGTCATATAGTACAAATTCACACCCAAAACTCATAATCAGCTCCCTTATCATATTCACTACACCAAAGCTTATGATTCAAATGCAAAAAATTACAGAGGAAATGAGAAAAACCACAAAAATTACCCTCAATACTAAAGTAAACGGCCCCTTGCAACCAAAGTCCATGTGTCAGTGGCAAACAAACTCTCGCGATTTCACATGATTTCCCAGAGCTGAGGGCCCCTTACATTTTCCAGGAAATGTACTGTCCGGACCATCCCACTGTAGTCCATTTGCCAAAATGGGTAACCTTTGAATGTTCTATAGTACAAGGTTTCTTGATAGATTTGCTATCCTAAGGTGTTTTTTAGGTTTTTCAACTTGGTTGTCCTCATGACAACTTTGGGCAACTTGTGTTATATGTAAATAATGGCCGCCATTACTAAAAAATCTAGTTTCTTCTAAATCTTTGTTTCTATACATGATATAAATAATATGGTGTCTATACTTATGTTTTTAAGGTTAAGGAACATGATAAACTCTTTAAATATTTTGTTGCAGGTATATATTATGCCTAAATGCAATATGGGATACCATTGATGAGGGTATTATCAACTTACGTTTATTATCGTCCAGTGAGGCGTAACACAGTTATTATATAAAGTATGTAATAGCTGTCAAAGGAAAAACAAACTTTTGAGGCCTTTATTTTACACTTTGATTTTGTTAATATTTTGATAGGTGACGATAATACACGCCAGACGTTAAGCTGACGATAATACCCTTCTTTACGGTACCCAAAAATGTAAGTGAACAGCTTATTTGCATAAAAGAGATGGTCAAAACTTCATCCAAGACAATTCATACACTTTCATTATTGTAAAAATGTAGTACTCACAGTCAAGGCAGCTCTATTTGTTATTAGCCATTATGCATGAATTATATTGTACCATTACATAAAAATAACATGTGACAATGCTAGAAGCTGAATTAAAAGAGGTGATATAATTCCTTATGTGAATTTGTACAACAGAAACTTTAAATAAATCAGCAAGTGCAACTCTTTCTTTTGTATTTGCATTGTGTACCAATGTGAAATCATCTTTGTTTGTCCTTGAATACTGACATAAAGAGGTCTATTTACAGGATTTTTACTCTAACATGAAGTATTGGCATGAAGTAGTTCCTGTATGTTTATCTAGTGGCTTAAACTAGTTTGCTTTAGATCCTGCATGAATGGAGAACCACACAGGTAATGCACCTAACTTTCAGGTTAACCAGATCTTCATTTTTAATCATATAGTAAATAAAAAACTTGTTTAAGAATTTGGACTGCTGAACATGAAGGGTCTGGATTTATGTTTGGAACTCTGTGTCAAGTGATCAGTTTGGTGAACAGAGTGCTATCAAAAGAGAAAAAGGTGGTATGAGGGGTATGACACTGTCACCTGAGCTGATTACTGAATGGATCGATTCATTCCCTATCTCTGCCTACCTCTCAGATGCCATGGAAAACTTGTACTGTACATGGGCCAAGTCTGCAATGCAATAACACCAATGAAGCACAAAGAGGAAGGTGAAAAGAGGCGAAAGCTTGATGCTGATGATCGTGAGAGAATTGCTACAGAACTAGTAAAGCATTCCCACCCACTGAAAAGTAAGAGTGATGTCCTGTATAACATTGTCAATGGCCAAGTTGCTCCAAATGAAGTCAATGTTGAAGATGCATTATTGATTGGAGAGAAGATGGTAGCTTCATTTTGTGATTCACTACCATCTGGATTTCATGCAAAGCTTTCCAGCCCCGTTAAGACAATGGAATGGCCAAAGCATGGCATCAGAGTTGGTAACAAGACTGTCTTTGACATGGAAGCCCTATTCCTTCACCTGCTTATGATAGGTCAACAGCATCAGCTGCAGTTAGAAAGCATCTTTGAGCATGAGTTGTGTGCTGTCCCTTCCTCACTCATTGATGAGTATGGCTGTTTGTGAAAGGGCACCAAAGCTGTACTTGCTAGATGTCTTGGTGTGCTACAGCAAAGCCCAGTGCCTCCAAGCATCATTATAGTGGATGCACAACAGCTGCTCTATCACATTACATGGCCTCATGGTGCTGATGCATCTATCCTTGTTGAGAGTATTAAGCACCGTCTCTCGTACTCTCTTGATAGTGACAAGGTGTTAGTCTTTGACAAGTATTATGATCTGTCAACCAAAAACCATGAGAGAATGCGACGTGGTGGTGAGGGTACCACCAACTACTACCTGACTGTCAGTAGTCTACTCCTAAACAGAGATACTATTATGAAGAATAAACGAAACAAAGGCAACTGTCATGGGTACTATCCTCTTTCAACATGGGAGATAAAATAACACTAGAAAGTCAAGAAGACTGTCTCTTTTCACATGATGAGGCTGATGTGACAATGACTGCATACTTATTGAAGGCAGCTGAGTGTCACAGGGTAGTAAGAATCCTCAGTGATGATACTTATGTCTAGTCCTGCTGATTTACTGAGTGTGGAAAACTCGGCTACAACACATGTAAAGTTCAGATGGAATGTCGGAATGGCAGTATTGTAGACATCAATGCAACCTGTGAGAAGCTAGGTCCCAAGTGTTTGCAGCTATTGGGAATGCATGCTCTAAGTGGTTGTGACACTGTGTCTTACCCTTTTAACAAAGGAAAAGTTGCAAACAGGCCAACAGTTCTTTACAGCACTGGATGGCCAGCCTCCAGGCACCACAATGAAGGCAGCTCGCCACAGGATATATACAAGAAAGAAAGGAAAACCAGTGCACATTATGGCCCTGCCTCCTGCAGATGCCAATATACTGCTCCATGTACAACGGGCACATCTCCAAACGATATTATGGAAAGCAGCTGATCAGCAACGCCCTCCAACAGTGGACATCAGCAAGTTTGGATGGCAGGTGAAGGATAACGTCCCAACACCATCATATTTGCTTCTGATTCTCCAGCTCCTCCTGGCCTAATTGATGTTCTTAGTTGTGGTTGCAAAACAGTGGACAAGGCCTGCAGCTCTACGCTCTGCTCCTGTCAAAAGAACCAGTTGCCCTGCACTATTTATTGTATATGTGGAGGCACAGATGGATGCAATAATCCATTCAAGTGAATGAAAATGACAGTGACTGTTCTGAGGATGAGTTGGACAACAGTTAGCTTGAATTTTCCCTTTACACAACTAAACACATAATTTTTCTATTATTATTAGGAACACATATATGTACATGATGCAAGAAGCTGTGTATCTTGTCAGTTAAAAATACACACAAAAGCATAAGTTTAACTTGTAAGAACAGTTGGCAATAATGAATAATATGTCGAATTTCATGTATTGTTGTAACATTTTTACAACTTTGTCATAATGTCTGTACAAATAAAACTGCACATGTTATGGCTGTTTTTGTGACATAATATTAATCCTTGACCATGAAAACATGGGTATAGACATCCCATATGACATATTATCTTGCAAATTTGCAGAGATATTGAAAAAAATTGAATTTTATATAATGGCGACCAAGATTTGCATATTTCAGGATTTGCCCAAAGTTGTCAAGAGGACAACCCAGTTAAAATACTTCAGAAAAACCAGGATATTATATATATACCATAATACCTTGTACTATAAAAGATTCATAGGTCCCCAGTGGAAATCATAAGAGTGGCAAATGGACTACCGTCCGAATCATCACCGCTCTCCCCTATATCATTCCGATTCTACTTAACATCATTTGTAACATAACTACAGTAATTGTTTACTATTGTACAATGGTTGAAATGCAAGCAAAACAGCTGTTGTTATCCGATTCGGTTGTTTATAGCTGTGGCCTAGACTGTGTTCCTAGCAAAAGTTGTTTCTCGTTCGGTTGTTTATGGCTGTACTTGTTTGCTCAACGAGTATAATGTAACTAACAATACTTTTCTGAGTCCAGTCCCGTGTCAGCCGGTGAAATTCCATTGTAGCACGAATTTCTAGGTATAAAATGCTAGATATACCAGAGAAAAAAGAGCTTTCAGGAAAGCTGGGGTTACTACCCCCAGATCGAGCGTCTTCTCCAAGGAAGACGACGGTATAACGAAGGGTGAGTGAAAGATCACTACCACGGAGTCTTACTCAAAAGATCTCTCCCTATCAAAACCCCCAGAAGAGAGCGGTGAGCCGTTACAGCCCCCACACCCAAACACCCGCCAGCTCGGCGACACCAGCGCCACCTACCTCTTTCCATTTTCTAGCACGTGATTGCTACCATTTCCTTTTGTGTGCTCGTGCCTTTTTGGATTTATTTTCATCTATCACCATGTCATCGAGCAGCTTTACCATCTCCAAGTTAAGTACCATCTTATTGTGGGGTTTTGTTCTATATTTTGGCTGTTATGGTCTCGTCTTTTCACAAATATTGAGATCTTATTATGACGCCACGGGCGTCCTCCGCCAGCCATGTCGACCAGCGAGGCGACCCCATCAGTTCTTTTCTGTTGGGGTTGTCTCCTTGTCGTTATAGATGTTATTTTTGCCCCATGGTTCTCCTCCTGGCGGGTTCCCTGGTGGCCCCCTTTTTCGAGTTTTACATATTATTGGCCTGTCAGCCTAAGTTAGGTGATGCCCGTCCAGGTCCCCCCAGGTTGGGTTCCTTGTTATTTCTTAGTCTGTATTAGGCTAATTGTTTTTTTCTTGGCGATGGTGCTCTTTTATTTTTTATTCATTGTTTACCTCCTCGAGGTGGCGGCAGCCTCAGATCTAACTGCTTCCCCGAGGTAGGCTACGCACCCTGTTGAGCACATTTTTGTTTCCCCATGTTTATGTGTGATGGTTATTTAGTGGAGTAGGCTTGTTTTGCTTCCTCCTCTTGCCCTTGGCGTGAGAGATCCATCAGGTTGAGGGAGTTTTGGTTGCTGTTTCCTCCAGGGTCGTTTTTTGGTGGGCAGAGTGAGCCCCTTAGTTCTCTTCCTTCCTTTGGGGAATAGAGTTCTTTGGATGTGTCTCCTCTAGGCTAGTTGCCTTCTTGCCCCTCTTCTCGGCCCCGGTTGGTTCTCGGCACAAAATTTCTCTCCCTGTTTGCTTCCTCCTCCCTTCCGCACTCCTTCTGTTTTCCTAGCCTATACTAGGTTAGGTCCTTTATTAGGCTTCGCCTAGTCAGGAGTCGGGCATTGAGGCTCGGTCGCTTCCCTCCCCTAGTAGTAGGCCACCCTCCTAAGTTTCATTATTCTTGGAGTGGTGTATGTGTGCAGTTGAGCCGGGTGATATATTTCCCCTGTCTCCTGTTCTCATTTTCGTAGCCTACCACTCTCCCCTACTCCACCCCTCCCCCCCCCCTCCTCCCTCTCAGCCTTGCTCTACTCGTGCGGGGTGACGCTAGATGGCGTTTTCTCCGAGTTCAGGGACTCCTCCATTTGGTAGAGGGATTCGCTCCCTCCCATACAGTCCCTAGCATCGCTGCGTTGGTGTTGGTGGTTCGTTTACTCGTAGCTCGAACGTGTTCGAACACTCTATCCCACACTTCTTTTCTCCCCGTCGGGTTACTTGGTTGGGTTATTATACTTGCTCCGGCTTATGTTATGTATCTACGAGCATCTTGCCCACCTTGTTTCTCTGGCGGGGAAGTAAGAGAGGAAGAGATATATATATTTATATATAAGGGGAGCGGATCCCTCCGGTCTCCGGAGTAGTTTGCCCTTTGTACCATCACTTGTTTAATGTTATTGTTTATGTATATACATATTTAGATAAGTGTGTTTATCCAACGGAGTACACACCACATTTTTATATATACGTGAGTCCGGTTCTACACCCGGGGGTTCCGCCGTTGTTTTTACTGGCAACCCTTGCGGTGAGTTCTTGTTGTCTCATACCTTTCATTCCCCGGAGTATTCCAGGGTCTGGAAGTTTTTTACCTTCCACTCTGTGTATTTTAGAGCTTATTGGCCTAGTTTATGATGAGGGATTTCTTCTCCGCCGGAGTATTCCGGTTGTAGTCGAAATTCCCGGCCTTGCCGGCTTTAGATTGCTTAGAGTGGTGGGTTCATGTACTTTTTACACTTACAGACTGTTCGCTGTGAGGAGCCAGGGTGCACCGCTTCGCTGCAACAACCTTACGGTCACGTAGTGTGCTGGACCCACGCTGGTTGTGCGGTCCGGCTCGACGACCTTGTAGTCTGGCACCCTGATGGTTGTGAGGTTTGCTTCGCCTTGTGCGCAACCGTCCAGGATGAGTCGGTAAGTGACAGTCTTCCTCCGTTTTACGCTCCTCATATTGAATACTGTTTACTTGGTTCCCGGACTGTTCTTTCGTTCTTGGCTAATTGTTGGTTTTCTTACAGGCGGATGAGTCCTCCAAGAAGTCTGCCTTGGAATCCCTCCGTGCTTGGGTGGCTGGGTTTGGAAGGAACGTTCCATTGGGGAAGCCCTATGTCCTCGACGTTGAGGACCTGCTTTACCCGGCGCACGGGTGGCGGCCGCAGTGCCAGAAGATCTTGCCACCCCCATCATCCAGCAGATCCGGGATGCGACCCAGCCACCCCAAGTAGATATTCTTTATGCCGAGGTTTCGGAGGACGTCGCCGCTTTAGACTTAGACTTGGAACCTATGAACACTGAACAGGACCAGGTGGTAAGTAGCGAGGTAGGTGAGGTTGTGGGGGCGGGCCCCCTTTTTGACTCCCCAGTTTCATCAGTTTCATCTTTTGCAGGTTTTGTAAAGTCTTCCTCCTTGGGTGATAGAGCTCCATCAGCTATCCCCAAGTTGAAGTTGAAGACTTCATGGAAGGCGAAGGGCTATAAGTCCTCGTCTTCCAAGAAAGCATTGCCTTTCCCCCCGTCAAAGGCTAAGATCTCAGCACCTGTAGCCTCCAGGAGCAAGTCTGGTTCCTCCGGCAAAGGCGCGAGTAAGAGGGCAGCAAAACCAAGCCCTCCTCGCCAGCCTGCCTTTGACGCGGAGGCCTTCGCGAACCAGCTCTTCAAACGATTCTCGGAGGAGGTCGACACCAAATTTACAAAGATCACAGAAAAGTTGGCCAGTCATGACAATATACTGGCGGGAATGGCTCGCCCACCCGCAGCCGAACCCCAGTACGTCATCCACAATACAGCGGACCTCCCGCCTTTCGATGTCGGGAACCCTTGGCGTTTCGCCCTCCGGGCCATCCAACATGATGGCAATTTGACAGTCGAAGGTCTTGGCACGAGACGGTTGGAGGAACTAGAGTTCTTCCCCGCCGATCTCTTGCCCCCCTATCCAGGCTTCGTGAGGCTAACAGAGGAAGCATGGATCCGTTCAGATAAGGTTCCTAGGGAGACTGTGATCGTCCCTAGGGACCAAGCTCAGTCGGCTCTCCTGCGCACTCTGACGGAGTGGCAGGCAGACAATACAAAGTTGACACCTTTCAAGGGCAACTTCACCATGTTCGCCTTGGGAGACAACTTACCCACCCCCTGTTTGAACAAAGTCGCTCTGGCTACGGCCCGAGCGTGCTTCGAAGGCAGCCCATTACCGCAGCTGAGAGAAACAGACTCCACTTCCCTGGTGTTCCCGGGAGGTGACGAGTTCTGGACGGATGCACCGTCCACTTTCACTGTTGGGAAGTTGGACCCCTTTTGTGCTTCCTCACAGTTCAGTGAGCAGCTCCCCAAGCTGCCGGAATCTTTGCTAAAGGCGGAGTTTGATGCCCAGACTAAGCTAGCCCGGTCCCTGAACTCCGCCTGCCTTCACGGAAGCCACTGCCGTCTCCTGCGCGGACGAGCCATTCTTTCAAGTCTTGGCTAAGTCCCTGCTAGCTGGCTTTCAGTCTGACCTTTTCGAATTCATCATGGCCAGACTGGAATGCAGAAAATTCATTTTGCCGATGCCACCATCCGTCACGAGCCTAACAAGCTCGTAAAAGAGCTCGATCTGGGGGCCTAACCTCTTCCCAGAAGAAGAGGTTACGAATGTTATGGCTGAGGCTACAAGGGCCAACCAGAGTCTGCGCTCTCGCTGGGGCATTTCTGCCTACAAGCGCAAGACCCCAGAATCTGGCGGCCCCCAGGCGAGAGGAGGCAAACGTTTCAGGAGGCATAAGAGGCCCCACCATCAGGCGGTAGTCCAAGCCGTCCCGGTCTCGGCAGTGGCACAGCCCTCCACCTCAAAGGCTCATCCCCAACAATATGTGCTGGTTCAACCAGCTCATTCCCTTGCTGCGCCTCCTATGTTGCTTCGCCAGCATACAACCCCACCTATGAGGGCCGTGGATACTTTCACGGCCTTAATAGGATCGCAAGGGGGAAGAGGCAGGGCCCCTCATAGAGGAAAAGCCAACACCACCCCAAGAGGAAAACCTGGACGTGGTAGAGGGAACAAACCCGCTCCTCCCACTGAAAGAACACAGGTAGGTGGTCGCCTGTATTGGTTCAGGGACCAATGGACCTTCAGCCCTTGGGCACACAGCATTGTGTCCAAGGGTCTAGGATGGAGCTGGATCAAGGACCCTCCTCCTCTGACCAGGTTTTACCAGCCACCCTCATCAATCCTGCAGGATTACGTGGCAGAATTGCTCAACAAACAAGCAATAAAGAAAGTAAGGCACCTAAAGTTTCAAGGCAGGTTATTCACTGTTCCCAAAAAGACTCCGACCAGCAAAGAGTGATCCTGGATCTGTCGCGTCTAAATCTCTACATAAAATGCGACAAATTTCGCATGCTTACGGTAGCTCAGGTGCGGACTCTACTTCCGTGGGAGCCGTCACCACCTCTATCGATCTTTCAGACGCTTATTATCACGTCGGTTTGCGCGGAACTTCTCTCAGTTCCTCGGTTTCAGACTCGGGAATCAAGCCTACTCCTTCAGGGTCATGCCCTTCGGTCTAAACATTGCGCCCAGGATATTCACCAAGCTGGCGGACACGGTACTTCAACAACTCCGGTCCCGAGGGATATCCCTAGCAGCGTATCTGGACGATTGGATAATTTGGGCACCAACAGTTCTGGAGTGTCAGAAGGCTACGCCCATGGTCATCAACTTCCTGGAGTCGTTAGGTTTTCAGCTGAACAGAGAGAAGTCCTGCCTGACTCCGAGTCCTGGTTTCAGTGGCTGGGTCTCCAGTGGGATCTGTCCTCTCACACGTTATCTCTCCCGCCTCCCAAGAGGAAGGAGATAGCATCTCTCACCAGAAAATTTCTCAAAAATCAATCAGCATCCCGCCGTCCCAAGAAAGAGTCCTTGGATCTCTTCAATTTGCCTCAGTGACGGACCTGCTCTTAAAAGCGAAACTAAAAGACATAAACAGAGTGTGGGCGGAGTCGAGCCAATGTCAAGCTCAGAGACAAGGTCTCCTCTATTCCTCGAATCTTAAAAACAAGACTGCGGCCGTGGCCACAGTCAGAGGCCTGTCCAAGTCAGTTCCGCTTCAATTTCCCCACCGGCACTAGTTGTTCACACGGACGCTTCCCTAAGCAGCTGGGGGATATTCACCAAAACAAAAGTACAAGGAACGTGGTCCACTATGTTTCAGCAGTTCCATATAAACACCCTGGAAGCTATGGCGGTTTTTCTAACTCTAAAGAAAATCCGCCCCCCCAAACCGGATTCATATCAGGCTGGTATTGGACAGCGCAGTGGTAGTTCATTGCATCAACAGGGGCGGCTCCAAATCAGGTCGAGTAAACCAAGTAATGGTTGCTATCTTCTCCCTGGCGAACAAGCACGGCTGGCACCTGTCAGCCACCCACCTAGCGGGGTACGGAACGTGGTGGCAGATTCCTGTCCAGGGCTACTCCGTTGGAGACGGAGTGGTCCCTGGACGGGAATCCTTCAAATGGATTTGCCGCCAGGTTCTGGGTCTCCAAGTGGATCTGTTTGCGACGGAGAGCAACTTCAAGCTCCCTGTTATGTGGCCCCAACCTGGACCCTCAGGCGTGCGCCACGGATGCAATGACAGTAGATTGGAACAATTGGGAGAAAATTTATCTGTTCCCTCCAATAAATTTACTGCTGAAAGTATTACACAAACTCAGGACATTCAAAGGTCAACCAGCCCTAGTAGCCCCTATTGGCCAAAGAGCAATTGGTTCCCTCTTCTTCAGGAACTGGGATTGCGGAGTCTTCGGATTCCCAAGCCCATACTGACCCAGACAGTACAAACCAAGACTGTGTCAGCTTCCTCAAGAATTCAGAATGCCCTAGTTTTATGGACTTTATAAAATTCGCAGCCCAAAAAGGAGCAAACATTGACCCTGTTAACACTCTGTTTTTAGAATCAGATAAAAGAGATTCTACTCTTAGACAGTATGACTCAGCAGTCAAAAAAATTAGCCTCCTTCCTGAAAGCATCTGAAGCCAAAATCATGACGACTAATTTAGGAGTTTCCTTCTTTAGGTCACTGTTTGAGAAAGGCCTTGCTCCGGCCACTATTACCACAGCCAAGTCAGCCCTGAAGAAAGTTTCTCTGTACGGCTTTAAAATTGACCTTACAGATTCCTATTTTTCATCTATCCCCAGAGCATGCGCTCGTCTGAGACCCGTATCACGCCCACATTCGGTTACGTGGTTCCTCAATGACGTCCTTAAGTTAGCATCAGAGATGAACAACTTTCAATGCTCTTATCAGGATCTGTTAAGGAAGACTTTATTTCTGATTAGCTTGGCTTCAGGTGCCAGAATCTCAGAGCTATCGGCTCTCACTAGAGGTGATGATTTTGTGAACTTCCTCCCGTCCGGAGAGGTCCTCCTTTCCCTTGACCCTAGATTCTTAGCTAAAAATGAAGACCCACAAGACAGATGGTCTCCTTGGAAGGTGGTGCCCTTCCACAAGACCAGTCTTTATGTCCAGTGTATACACTTAAATCTTACCTTTTAAGAACTCCACAGAGTAAGTCGGGTCCTCTTTTTATCAGGGAGAAAGGTGGTACTCTTTCACTGAATGCTATAAGACAACAGATTTTGTATTTTATTAAACAGGCCAACCCAGATTCAGTTCCTAAGGCTCATGATATTCGAGCAGTTGCTACTTCCATTAATTACTTTCATAATATGGACTTCTCAGAACTCTCTAAATACACGGGTTGGAAATCACCTCTAGTGTTTAAACGCCACTATTTAAAATCGCTCGAAGCCCTGAAATTTTCTACAATAGCTGTGGGAAGTGTCATCTCCCCACCTTAACTAATCATATCCTTATCCTCCCCTTTCCCCCCCGCCCGCCTGCCTCATTTGCTTCTCTTCTTATCCTCCTGGTTGATCATGCCTCACTGCCTTGCTCCTCATATTGATGTATCTTGTCTCTGTTGAGTGGAAACTGTAATCTGACATGTTATGATTGTGTTTTCTTGTGGGGTACTGGGCAGTTTTTATTTTGCTCCATGTACCCCAGATGTATGTATATGTACTGTATATATTGTTTCCCATTTTATTTTGTCTCTTACGTGTTTAGCTTTAAGTTTACGTGTGTAGCTTTAAGATTGTATATGCCATTTAACCTATGCAAATTTCATGTCGTTATGCTTCAGTAGTATTAAGTATTTTTGGGGCCTCTTCCCCGCCATGCTGGGGACTTCCCCACTTTTTCTTAATATTAAGCTTTTGATGTGCCTTAGGTTTAGTGTTCTTGCCACATGTAAGAGATTCCCTGATTAAAACCATTTTCGTAATTTATGTTTTTTTCTTCAGATTACCTTGTTTCCTTGTAGTTTGCAGCCTTGGCATGATTCTCTATCACTATTTCACCGGCTGACACGGGACTGGACTCAGAAAAGGGATTTTGACAAAGGAAAAATCTATTTCTGAGGAAGGTCCCGTGTCACCCGGTGACCCTCCCTGACTCACCTATTGCTCCCCCCCCTTACTTGCACATGCCAAGTCTGGGGTTAGTGCTAGCCTGGAATGAGGTAGGTGGCGCTGGTGTCGCCGAGCTGGCGGGTGTTTGGGTGTGGGGGCTGTAACGGCTCACCGCTCTCTTCTGGGGGTTTTGATAGGGAGAGATCTTTCGAGTAAGACTCCGTGGTAGTGATCTTTCACTCACCCTTCGTTATACCGACGCCTTCCTTGGAGAAGACGCTCGATCTGGGGGTAGTAACCCCAGCTTTCCTGAAAGCTCTTTTTTCTCTGGTATATCTAGCATTTTATACCTAGAAATTCGTGCTACAATGGAATTTCACCGGGTGACACGGGACCTTCCTCAGAAATAGATTTTTCCTTTGTCAAAATCCCTTTTATCATTCGCTTTTACTTTTTTAACTTATTTAACTAGAAGATGGGATAAAGAGAGGGAGTAAAAGAGGTTAGTCCATAGTAATTTGGTCTCTCAAAAAAGGAACTCGCATGATATACGAGATACATGATAAAATAATTTTTTATGGGTGAAAATATGGGGTTTGCACAATGCGTGAGATCGCGCGTTGGCGAGTATGTACGATAAACGAAATAACAAAGTCAATTTTATGCCATGTTTTTCCTACAGACGTCACCTGAAAGGGAAACATTGTTTTGTTTATGTTTCATCTCCAAACATAAGCAACCCCCAACAACAATACAATAAAATATGATAATTATTGTACATAATTATCGTTTGTATGACTGAGTTGTTCTAAACAGTTACAAACAGCGTGAATTTTTAATGAAAAGTGAATATTACATTATCCTAAATGTTATTACTACCGTAATCTCACTAGGTTACCGAAAGATAAAAGTTGCTGAGAGCGCAACCATAACTCGATTACATTTTGTCAGCTGGCCTCACATAGATAAAAGTTGATTTGAGTGATAAGGAATTGTTCCTCGAATAGGCTATTTATCATGAAGATATGCCTGTACAGTAATATATAACGTAAAAATGGTTTTATTACCTTTATTACCAGTTTATTTCATAATGTGAATCTTTTCATGGATGTGGGTGGTTATCACACCAAGGCCGAGGCTAGCCTACTGATAAACATCACTTAGAATTCAAGGTTTGATTTTTAGAATGGTAGTATAAGAAAACCTCCAATTATTACGGGTGAATTTTATGATTTAAAGGTTGTCTTATATGCGGAAATATACGATAACACGTAGAGTGGTTATTCAGGCCTTTTGTATGTGAAATTAATGAAACTGGTTGAAAAAGATGAAGTAATGGTTTGAAGTTATATAATTATGGTTTGACATTCAGGCTTCTGAGTTGGAGCAGCCTGATAATGGGCCAATTTGTAACAAGATTTCTTGGACCAGGGTGTAAAGGCTCCTGATCATTTCAATGAGACCATGCCTTGTACAAGTCATATAGCATCACCATGAATATTTATACACTATGTTGAAGCCTTGTGACAGGTGAGAGGGCACTTGAGCAGAGGAATCTCTTGGTCCCTGGTTTGAATATTCACTATATGTCTTTCTATGCTCTTTCTTTCTTTTCCATTGTTACTTTAACCTTGCTCATGTTCTTGCTTCCTTTCCTCCATCTTACTGTCCAGCCTCTTAAACTCTGCTTATAAAGGATTGCAAATCACATAGTTAATCTTAAATCCAGAATTTCTGTCTGGTTTTTACTTTATTCTTTCAGTAATTTAGTCACTTGTGATCTGCTAGCTCCATACTTTGACTGTTCTGGTCTCATCGGTCTAAATGTAGATTCCCCTTTCAGACTATCACCATGAGCGTTTGCTCCTATATTCATGCCAGAGGTCCACAACTGTGTCAAGGAGTTGTCAAGGGGTCCACAGATAGGGAAGTCATGTAAGGAGACACCATGTACTATTCATGAAATCCTTTTCTCAGTCAATGACAATAGTAAGACTGACTCCCAAATATCCATCTGTCATGGGTAGATGAAATAATGATGAAATATATTGAAAAAGCATCTTTTCCAAGATGTGACTGCTTCCTGTGTTAGCTCACCAATCAGTTACTGTTGTCAACGCATCGTGAACAATTAGCGATTTGATGAAAACTCTTTCTCGTGGAAATGACACCACTTGGTATCTCATGCCATGCCTTTGTAACATGGCGCAATATTCGATCCACATTGCATCAGAAAAGTTGATTTGGAATCTTCTATGGCGTGACCGGAAAGGGGCGGTGATTAGGAACCAGTCATTGTGCAGAAAATAAAAAAACTCCTTATAAGGGAATATTAACTCTGCCCATACAGTGGTATATAAGCTTCCAGAAGAGACTTCCCAAGACAGATATAGACAGACAGAGACAGAGAGGGCACTCAGAGGTCAGACAAAGCAAGGTTCCGACGGGAGTATCCCCTTCAGACGACCCTTACTCTTCTCCATAAAATCTTGCCCTGCCCGAAGCGAAGAGAAGCAGCCAGCCCTTCCTGCTTGTGATGAGAAGTCCTTAAGCCCCTCCATGTTTGAGACAAGGTGAAGCAGCGAGTCTACATACCAGTGACAAAGAAAAGTAGTCAGCCCTTCCTGCATGTGTGGAGGAGTAGTCGCTAAGCCCTTCCTGCCTGTGACAACGTGAAGTAGTCAGCCCTTCCTGCCTGTAGCGAGGACGAGTCTTCAGCCCTTCCTGCCCTCCATTTGCACAATCTCCGGATTCTTGGAGAAACAGCATTTGTTGCCTCATCCCGAAGACATCCCTTGTTGTGACGTCTACGAGCTCTTGGTCATCATACCAGCACATCTCTGCTGAGTTCCCAGCCAGCCATCTGTGACGTCTTCAAACCCAAGGCCATCGTGCCAGCATCATCTCTTCAGCTGAAACCCCAGCCACGAAAGGATAACTCAACAACTCACCATTTAAGTATTAAGATTGCCCTACCTTGCAACCTGTTCCCCGTGTCTATAACTGCTTAGATTTGTTTTGTTCAGTGTCATGTTGAATGAGAACAAAGGGGAAACATTTTTATTTTCTTTGTAAATAAGGTTGTGAATAAATGTGTTGTAGTGTTGTGAGAGTTTCTTTTTATATTAATTTCCCATATTTCAGTTGCTGGTGTTGAAACATTATTGTTTAGAGTTTGAAAGAACCTGGAAAGATTCTTGGATCGTGTCACCAACCTCTACCCTACTGAAGAGGGATAGCACAAATTTAATTACAGTGGCACAAGTGTAAACCTAACCCCCTTGTTGACACTGAGACTATTAAAAAATACAATCATCCTCACACTATATATATGTGGGTAGTCAAACCAGACAGCATGCCAAGAGTCTACCTCTTACCTCAGCTCACCCCCAGAATCCATAGGTTGATTCTTAAGGTAATTCTGACTTTGACTCGTCAGTATTACATATTAGGGGAGTAATGCATTGCACCTTTGCTTGAACTTTTGAAGTTCCAGTTGCATGACACCCTCTGGGAGACTGTTCCACAATCCAACGAAGTGAGGAATAAAGAACCTCTGGAACTGAGAAGTTCGTCAGTGAGGTACATTTACTGCATATTGGTGCTGCTGTTCAGCGAGTCTGGTTGCTCTCAGCAGGTAAAGGGGGTCAGGGATCAATTGAGAATGTGAAAGATCTCTGTTGAAACACAACTTATGAAAAAGTGACAAACTAGAGACCATCTGGTCTACAGTATTAGGGAACAGAAACCAACTGCCACAAACCACTGTCTGAAAGAGATAAATCTGTGGCAGAAGTAAATATCCACACCGGAGTACAGTATTCTGGTAAAAGAAGGACAAATGACCTAAAATATGTTCCATTGATTTTATCATAGTTATAAATATATGAGGCCTTACGAACAATTCCTAACTTTAATGCAGCATTTGCTGAAATGTTCATTAGATGTTTATCAAAAGTTAGATGTGAGTCAGCAGTAACACCTAGAACAGTTAGAGCCTCACACTTTTTCAGCAGAGTCCCATCCACCTGAAGGGGAGAATGGGGTGAGAAATCTGTACAAGATCTGCTGATCAATAGTGTTTTTGTTTAACTGGAGTTCAGCCTCATACCCCACCGATTACATCATTTACTGATCTGGCCCATGTCCCGATTGAGGCTGAGGGCAGCTTCATTTCTCATAAGTGGAGCCTACTACACCCACAAGTGTTGCATCATTGGCATACTGAACAATCTTGTTTTCCAGGCCAACAACCATATCACTTGTACAGGCAGTCCCTGGTTATCAGCGGGCTCAGTTATCAGTGATCCGGTATTTAGGCGCTTGTCTAGCGATGAAAATCAGCGATTTTCGGTGCCAGTATGCACCAGTTTCTGCTCATCGGCACTGATAATCATGTATTAGCGCCAATGCATACCTAACAGAGGCACCAATAACTGAAAATCGGCGATTTTTGGTTACTGGCCATTTTTGCTTATCGTCACTCTGTCGGAAAGGAACCCCCACCAATAACCGGGGACTGCCTGTATATACAAAAAATGACAGTGGGCCAAGAACACTACCCTGTTTAACTCAAGACAAAATAGGTCTTGGTTCATTAAAGATCCCGTCCATGGCAACTCGCTGGTGCCTACCTATAAGGGAATCTTGCAGTAATCCTAAAACATATCTACCCACTCCAAGATTCTAAAGTTTATAAATACTGTAAGTGCCTTGTGATTTACTAGATCAAAAGCAGCACTGAAATCTAGTATTTGAATTCCTCTGTGCTCAAAACCCTTATTAAGGTTCCCTTGTAAATGGCAAGTCAAGTTAAAAAGAGCATCACATCCTTTATGCATATTGACTATCAGTTAACAATTCTTTAGATTCCACATACTGTACTTACATATAGTGGCTTAAAAATAAATTTTTCAGCAACTTTGGAGACCACAGGGAGAATAGAGATTGGCTGGTAGTTACTGCAGTTTGCAGATATGCCACTCTTTGGAACCGGCACTGCTTTACTAAGCTTGTGCTCATCTGCAAAGATACTACTTTGATATAAAAAGCTGTAGAATGTACTTAACCTGGGAGACAACACCACAAAAATTTTTTTAAAAAACAAAGGGAAGAAACCATCAGGATCTTCACCTCAGCTATCAAGATTATCCAGAATTTTCTTAATATCCGTAGAGCAAAATTAAAATTTTTGTAAGAATAGGTTCAGGATGATAAGTATCAGAGAGAGGGACATCCTCAGCTTAATGAACCAGTTCAGCCTTTTTCCTAGGGCCGTAACCAGTCTACCTTCATCTGTTAGTAGTTGTGGAACGGAAGGAGAGCCTGACCCAAAGATAGGTGATTCCAGTTTGGTTCACCACAGATGAAGCTGAGTAATTCCATCAAGTTTTCTCTTTAAGGAATCATTGTAGTTTCTCTTGGCTGTATGGTAAGTTCTATTTGCAGAACGGCGAGACCTAACAAAAATGGTGTAGTGTTCATATGAACGATTTCATCTCCATGCGTTGAATTTGGTCTGTCATGGTAAACTCATCTATGTGTATCATCAAACCATGGCTGGTCATTTGTCCTAAATTTGATGACCTTTCTAGGGACAAATCTTATTAAAATAGCCATCAGCATTTCTTTTAATTTCTTAGGATCAGTATCTAATATAGCATCTGAAGTATTGAGTGCCTGACAAACTTCAATAATGCGACCTCAGTTGGCTCTGGATTTTAGCCAGACCATTTTTCCAATGGTGGGATTAGGAATATACTGATTGACAGATACTGTATGTCCATCTCAATGGTGCAATAATCAGAAGTGGCTATATATTCACAGACCTTGGACTTGACAATAACTGGAACTTCTGTGAATGTGAGTTCTAATTTACTGTATTACCAGAAATGTCGGTGAGTTCCTCAATTAGCTGGACAAAATCGGAGGATACACAGAAATCAAGAGCAGACAGGCCATGTTGATCTGTGGAATTGGAATTTAGCTGGTCACTGTGCTTTGCATTACAGTCTCCAGAAAAATGAATGAAGCTTTTGAATCCTGTGAATGAGCCATACTAATCCTCTCCAAGAGAGTCACATATAGAATCATTGATACTGTACTTCAATTGCGGTAAACAGCAAATATGTATACTGTACATTTTAGAACTTACTGAAAATTTTAAAACAAAGAACTTCATGGCAACTGTATTCCAAATTTTTCTGATGATAAATAGGTCGTCTGGACTTGGCGTATACAGCCATACCTTGCTCTTGTGGGATGTTATGATGATAAATAAAGTCAGGGCCATCAAACCTTGGGATTAAAAACTCAGTCTTTCACTTGTTAATACTTATAAGAGTCTCAGATAAAAACATCAAATTGTATTTATGGGCACAACTCTGGAGATAAAAAAAAATTGACCTTAAGCTCCAAATATTTGAGTATAAAGTACTCTGCAATTTTTCTTACTGTTAATGAGTAACAGGCCCAGAGTTCAGTTCAATTTCTCCAGAAAGAGTTAGCATTAACAACATAAAATCATTATCAAAACTAATAAATAGACTCATAATAACAGTAACATTGTAAAAATCAACAGCACAATAAACAGCATTGCCATCAACAACAATAGTTTTTACATTATTTACAAAAATACTGTTGAATGTATAAATAAGCATGTCCATGTGTCATTGAAAAAAGCTCCAGAAGCAACTGGTCAACAAGGTGGGGCCGGCAAGCCTTGTAAGGCAAATGAAATCTGCCAGGTTTGCCACACCAACTGGGGGAGGACGGTCAAGATGGATTTAGAAATAAACTGCTCAATAGGAATAGATTTGGTAAGGATGAGGGCACTCTCCTCTCCTGATAATCCACCAAGCAACTTTTGCCTTCTCATCGGCCTGTGCTACACACTTTTCATAGAAACAGGAAAGTGAATGAAAAAGAGGATAAATGCCTGATTGTACCCTCAGGCATGGGAATTCAAACTCAAGACCATGGGAGACCACGGTACGATGGTACTATGGCACAGTCCAAGGTTGGAGAACACGTTAAAATTCAGAGTAACCTTCTATTAGAAGGGTTGCCTACCAAGGCTAAAGGGTCCCTTTTACCCACTGGTTTGATTTCGGAGTATCGTCTTCCTAAAAGAGTTGCCTGCTAAGGCTAAAGGGTCTCTTCTACCCTAACTCGTGTAGGCATGGATGTCACACCATGAAGTGAATGTTGCTAAGAAAAGCCACATTACCCACTACCCATAACATAATATGTATTACAAGGACAGCATATTTGTGTAAAGGTTTTAACAATGGTTGTGTGCCATACTAATTTCACATATGTGAAGTAAATAATATAAGGAGGTAGTCATTTGAATTACTTCTATGAATCTTACCTAACATTCATATAGCTTTAAGTATTGAGCTGCATGCACACTCAGCAGTCAAGCAAAAATAAAAGAATATAGAAGGATTGTACCTGGTTTATTGGCCTATCTCGTCTTTATGTTTATCTTCCCTCCAGAGGATAAGAAGAGCAACTCTGTTGTCTATGCCTCAGTTAGTTTTCTGTCTGATGCTGTAGTGTTCACAATTTTGGCAGTGTGCACTATGGCTGCTGGTAAGTTGTTTTTCCTGTGATGTGCTGGAAAACTGGTAGCATAGTTTTACCCTTCATTTTGTGGAGAACATCTTTGTCGTATAGTAAACCAGATCCTTTGGCTCTTTCTGAGCAGTGCAATTGACAGTTTAATTCATTAAGAGACCCTTAACAATATGTGTTTAACTAGATTCCAAAGCACAGTGGAGGGTAACTTAATAACTTTTTTGGTGATTTTACTGTGTTACCACATTGGCTCATTTAAATGGCTACTCTTGACACTGGTAGCACAGTATGTCTGCTTTTTTCAGATTTTTTTTTTATTTCTCCATTACTTTTGTATTTGTGGTGTTGAGCATTTCTTACCACAAGTTGTTTCCTAGCAGACTTTTGCTATGATTTTTCTTCATATTTTTTGTAACACATGATACTTTATTTAATTTGTGTTGTGTGTAGCCCAGCTTGATGGTTGTGATGTTTCCAAGTATGCGTTTATATTTTTGCTGTAAACTGTAGGTATATTGATATTCACATACTGTACAGTAGAGCCCCAGTCCCCGACACTAATCCGTTCCAGAAGAAGCATCGGGATTCGATTTAGTCGAATTCCGAATCAATTTCTCCCATAAGAAATAACTGAAAATGGATTAATCCGTTCTTGATCATCAGTCATTACCCCAACTTGCCTTTTTATAAAAAACATTACACAAATTACAATGGAATAAGTTCAGAGTTAAATAACTTATAACATTAGAAGCACTTTTTACATTTTTAAATGCATACTGTATAAAAAAAAATTGGCCTACGACCAATGAGGCCTTATTACTGATGGTAGACCATGTGCCATAGGCTAGGCTAGGTAGCCTATAGGCACTATCAGAATGTACTGTAACGGGTACACAAAAAATGTTGTTAATGATAATAACATTGAAAAACAAGCCTGATTATTATAGTAAAATAATAATACAGTATTAAAAATAAGCCGAATTACTATATGTCTGTTATCATAAAATTAAGAAAAATTTCCTAAGTTACGTCGGCACTCGGCAGCTTGTGGCATGAGCGGATGTAAACAAACCAAAGCTCCGTCCTGGTGGCGTATCACAGTACTAATACATAAACGTTGTTTATGTTCAGTATTAATTTATGGTAAATTTCATACAGAGTCGACTGGAAAACAACAGCAGCAGCGTGTGTAGGCTTTATACGCTTTTAAATATGCGTGGGAAGAACGCCACCAACAACGCCAACTAGTGGTGGCTGACGGAAACACTTTTGTTTACAAACATCATATGATTCATCGGGTTGGATTCCGGTTTGTTGTTCTAGCTCCGACGCAAAATTTACTCGACATTTTGCGTTGAAATCCGATTATGTCGAGTTCTGGTATGGTTGAGGACCGGGGTTCTACCATAAATGTAAACCAAAGAAACGTGAAGCATAACAGAAAAGTGGCCCTTTTAAGTGGCCAGGTATTCGAGTACAACCTTGAAAGAGAGAGGCAGTTTGTCAGATGGTCTTGTTTTCTTATTAGGCATGGGGTGAAAATCTACAAATTACTCTGCAGGCTCAACCTTCTCAGATCAACCCTGATTCTGAGGTAGTTTTCCTTCTGTTTGTCATCCATTGATAGACAGATGTGCAGAGTTACACCCTGGCTTGCTTTATCCGTGTTTCTGATACTCTATGATTTGAGATCATGTAGTAGTACTGGCCTCTCGATGCCTTCACAGGATATTCATAGAACTTCTGTGATGAATTCTGTCATGGTAAGGTTTAAAGTTACGGGTATGCTTATGACCAAGGCATTATCCTCTGGAGCCCTCCCTTTTCATTTCCAAAGTGAATGCTCTTTTCCATGTGGGAATGCTTTGTTTCCTTCCTTTTTTAGCAGATAACAAATTGTTGGTTTAATAAACCCATTGGAAAGGAAGGAGGGTTTTTTTTTGTCTGTGGACATGGGACAGTATTGCAGAGTCTTATAAGGGTTTTGGAGAATTGGTTATTTGCTGTGTTTCCTCTGAAATATCAGATTTTTGGCAACAAAACCTTTGAGTTTCTTTTTCTCTCCTAAATATATTAACAGGGCTTTTGTAGAAGGCTTTGATGAGACAGTTCATTTCAGTGCCACTGTCTTCCTGAAAAGGAGGGAATGTTTGTACCCTTCTTTTTCTGATAATGTCCCTCCAGGCTTTAAGGCCTTTTGAATTTTGGATCTGTGGACTCAAGATTATTTAATCTTGAGTTGGTTCTCTGCCTTCTTTTTCAGCGACTACTTCAACTCTTCTGCATTCAAGGAGCTTGGGCGAGACACACCCACTACTGGTAGGTTTACCAAAGTTTAGGAGTGGAGCCCTAGGTGGTGAAGGTACTTGTGGGAAAAGGCACATGATTTCCTTCCATTGAAGCTGTGCTCATGCAATTGGTGATCATTCTACATTGACACACCACTTCTTACACGATTGCCAAAGTTGAGCAAAGTTGGGTTGAGATGTGTGACTACTTGGGAATGCTAGATGCTGTTGGTGTACTCATAAGTGGTTTTTCATACATATTTCCACCATGCAGAGAGGCTCTGAGATTTAAAAACAAGAGGTCACATACTGTTACATAGGTTAGTCATGGAACCTCCCCAGGTTCCTACAACCATGTCTTCTTGTTTGAAGGCATTGTAGGACTTGAGACCAGTTTTGAGTGTATTGAACTTCAGCAGGTCTTAAATTTGGCTATATTTTCCTTGGAATAATTTAAGTTGGTCCTAATGGCCACCCAGAAGGATGATTAGAGGATTGAAGGGACATGTAAGTGTCTTTTCAGGTTCCTATCCATCATCATTCTCACATGGTTGTTCACTTGGTTTTTAGTGGCTGGGTTTTTCAGTTTAGAGCCTTGTGCTTTGATCTGAGCAAGACTTAGATAATCATAAGATTACTAGCACCAGTGTTCATGTGATGTCACTCTTGGAAATCAGGATTACAGTACTCCTATATGTAGACAGCTAGCTTGCCCTAGTCACTTTTGGAAATCAGGATTACAGTACTCCTATATGTAGACAGCTAGCTTGCCCTAGACAGAATTCTGGAAGGAATTTTGTGGGCAAAAGATTTGATGTTCAACCTCATTATGAAGTTTGGGAATATTAATGAACGTTCAGAATTAATCCTAGTTTCATCCCAGGTGATGGCATATCTGGAAATGAAACTGCTCACTCTTGAGTTTCTTTCCTCAGAGGCCTTGCCAACCAAGAAATGATTGTCTATTATTCATCCCCCTTTCCAAATTGAGATGAGAATGAGATACATTTTTTTCCATTGGAAGGAGTTAAGTGACGGTCTTCATCCCAACGCTCTCTTATGCCGAATTTCATCTGTAATAAAAAGAATTTAAGTTGGTGGAAAAACAGACTGTTACTCCTGACAAAAATCCCTCTAGATTGAGGAGCCCAGACCTATCATATTGCTCAGACCTGTTGGAAGTAGGTTAGGGTGCCATTCTAGGGAACCTACAGTAGAGAAGTCAATTTTTGATAGTGTAGCTACTGTTCACCCTCAAAGGAGTTACTGTCATGGTCCATTAGAAGCTCCATAAGATAGACTAACTGATATCAAGAATTCTCTTTTAATCAGTCTCGGCCGGGTATTAGTGCATGTTGACACTTGATAGAGTACATATACGACTCAAGATAAGGGGGCTCTTTCTCTTATCTACAGCGATTACCTTGGTTCTCAATTCCTACTGTCAACCTGCAAGAAGTAGCAACAGCAACATCGTATGTATGTCACCATTGTAAATGTGGCACTGCAAATAGCCCTTTGTGTGTCGGCCATTACTGTATCAACAATGCACCGAGCGAGACCTATCTTACTCATTACTTTCATAGCCTCTGCAGCATCAACTCATCTGCATGAAAGTGCTCCTAGATCGGTCATTGTAGAAGAACCTAGTTTGTAGATTATTTTGTGAAGTTGAAAAACCGGCATCCCTCATGAATACCTTAGTGTAATTATCTACACTAATTAGTGCTAGGCCATGTTCTAATTTATGCTTCCACATACAGGGAAAAAACATTGCTATTGTCAGCTGTAGCCAACTATTTACCGCTCAGATCTTGAGTTAAGTGAAACCAATGGTTTGGTTGTAGTATTTTGACTGTTGAACTGAGTGGTTTTGTGAAAATGTTCCCCAATTATCATTAATATCAGTGAACTTGCATCAGTTGTACAAAGTTTTTCCCTTCTTGGAACTACTTCACCGATAGTGGCTTCGACAGAAATCATATAGCCGACAAACATTGTAGTTCCTGCAGGTCGTTAATATGCCCTTCTTACCTTAGTAATTATATTAGTCTGCTTAATAGGTAGGCAAAGCTACTTCATTTAAATTAGTAGCCTAGTAAGCTAGCTGACCATTTATATAGACTACGCTAGCCAAAAACTGGCTTATAACCGCGTTCAACTTCCAAATCTTGGATTAAATGAAACCAGTTGTTTGGCTTGATATTTAATGCCATGCTAAATAAATTCCGTGAAAATGTTCCCCAATTATCATTAATATCAGGGAACTTGTATCAGATTATGTGAACTTTTTCCCGTCATGGAGCCACTTCGCCAATAGCTGCTTCGACAGAAATGTTAAGCCGGAAAACAGTGCCGTTCTTGAAGGTCATTAATATATGCCCTTTTACCTTAGTAATTTTCTTAGGCTGCTTAATAGATAGGCTAGGCTACTTCATTTAGATTAGTAGCCTAGTAAGATAGCTGACCGTTCATATACAGGCAGTTCCCGGTTAATGGCGGGCTTGGTTAACAGCGATCTGGTTTTATGGCGCTTGTCTAGCGACGAAAATCGGCAATTTTTGGCGCCAAACTTCGCTGATTTCCGCTTATCTGCGCCGATAATTGGGTATTGGCGCCGATACATACCTAAAAGAGGCGCCAATAACTGAAAATCAGTGCTTTCTGAGCTTCGGACCTGTGTCAGCCGGTGAAATGTCCCTTGAGCACACATTTCTAGGTATAAATTATTGCTAAATATACCAGAGAAAGAAAGCCAATGGGAATGCTGAGGTTACTACCCTCAGAGCGATCACCTATTATGTAACAGGTGTCGGTATAGAGTAGGGTGAGTGAATTTGTCCACTACCACAGGACCTAACTCTGTAGAATGTCCCGATGTCATAGCCCCAGTGCGAGAAGAGCCGTTCCAACGGCAACTCACCCGCCTGTACCTGACGACCTGAGCGCCACCTACCCTCATTCCTTTTTTAGCACGCTGCTTCTGTTAACACGCTTTTGCTTGTGCTCTGTGTTTTTCTCGGTTAATTTGGAATATCATGTCTTCTGTCACTGAAATCACCGCCACTAAGTTAAGTACTCCTCTCCTAGTGGGGTTTTAGTTGTATCGAGGCTGTATTTGGCCCTTAATTTAATAATTATTGGGTCAAATACCGGTTGTTTCTCTGCGTTCGCCCGGTCCTCCCTCAGAAATAGATTTTTCCTTTGTCAAAATCCTTTTTTGGCGCCGATTTTCAGTTAGCGGCGATTTCCAGTTATCATCACACCCGCAGAAACGGAACTCCGCCAATAACCAGGGACTGCCTGTACTGCAGACTATTCTAGCTGAAAACAGGCTTCTAATCACATTCAACTTCCAAATCTTGGATTAAATGAAACCAATTGTTTGACGTAATATTTAATTGCCACACTGAATGAATTTTGTGAAAATGTTCCCCAATTATCATTAATATAAGGGAACTTGTATTATATTATATGATGTTTCCTTCACATATTGCTCCGCCGATGGCGTTTTCACTGGGAAAAACAATGGTGATGTCTGTTTACCTTCACAATTATTATTAAAAAATTATTACATTTTAATATAACGGGCATTGAAATTGTATTTAATTTATGAACCTAGCTTATGGAAAAATTTTCCTTTGACGTAATATTTTCACTGAAGGAAGTAGCCTAGACTATAGGGCTATATACTAGCGAATTTTCTTATGTAGCCTACCTAGACTAGATAAAGCAGTAGTCTAGGCTAGATAATTTACTTTTAAAGCAAAAATGTATGTAGTAATTATGTAATTTATACATGACTACTATCTTAAAAGAAAAAACCCATTTCTGAGCTCGGCCCCGTGTCACCCGGTGAAATTCCATACTAACACGAATTTCTAGGTATAAAAATTGCTAAATATACCAGAGAAAAAAGCTTTCAGGAATGCTGGAGTTACTACCCCAGATCGAGCATCTTCTATATGAAGACGTCGGTATAACCAAGGGTGAGTGAAAGAATCACAACCACAGAGCCACACTCGATAGACATCCCTATGTCAAAACCCCGGGAAGAGCGGGGAGCCGTACCAGCTCCCACGCTCACCCCCGCCAAGCGGGCGACTCCAGCGCCATCTGAACCATTCCATTTCTAGCACGTGATTTTTGTGCAACCATTTATTTTGTGCTCATGTTTTTTGGCTGTTTTTCCTGCTTATCAGCATGTCTTCCAGCAAGTTTACCATCACCAAGTTAAGTACCATCTTATTGTGGGGTTTTTATGATAAGTTTGGCTGTTTCAACCCATATCTTAATATTATTCGTGGTTGTTGTTATGACGCCGTGGCGTCCCCCGTCAGCCATGTCGATCATGAGATTCGCCCACCCAGCTTGTCCTGTTTGGGGCTTCTCCTTGTCGCTTACATTTCTTATCATTATTCCCCTAGAATTCATCCTGGTGGCGTTTTCCTGGGCGGATTGTTTCGGTGTTCCTCTGCATTATTTTTGTCGAACCGCATATCGGGTTCCTCCATTGGGTTCCGTCATTTTCCCGCTTAGGTTTCTCCCCAGGATGTTTTCCGCTTTGACATACTTAGCTACATTATTATTATAATATGATTTGCTGGTGCTATCAGTCTTTTATTGCTTTGATTTAGTTTTTTTTCAGCGCCAGATACAGTTTTATTGTTTACTTACCCGGTTGCTCCTCCCTGTTAGGCTATGCGCCTTGCACGAGCACAAGCTTTTATTATTGTTTTGTGTATATATATTATTCTTAGTGATGGTGATTTATTTTTAACTGGTTAGTTGTGTGGGGTTCCCCTAGCCTGCCTATGTCACGTTAGGCTTGTATTTTGCTTCCTTTGGCCTCCCGCTCTCCCTTTTACCCTGAGTTAGGTTAGGTGTGAGGAGGGGTTCAGCAGGTAGAGAGAGTTTCTGTTGTTGTTCCTTCCACTGGCCGTTGTTTGGGTTGTAGAGTGAGACCCCATTGTCCTCCCCCTTCTATGGAGGGGTAGAGGCTCTTTCTGTGGGTGTGTCTCCTCCGTGCTTCCGTAGCATCCTCCCCTTTCGTTCGGCTCTGGTTGGTTTTCAGCACGGGAATTTCTCTCCCTGTTGTTTCCTCCTTCCTCCCTTTCCTTATTCCCTCCTGTTAGCCTAGGCTATCCCTAGGTATGGGTGCTAGCCTAGGCCACGCCTAGGTGTAGGGCGAGCGTGTTGAGGCCTTAGGTCGTTATCCCTTCCATCCCCTTATTCGGGGTAGGCTATGTTCTTCCACTGCTGGTATTAATTTACTTGGCGTGGTGTGTGTCTGCAGTCGAGCGGGTGAATAATCTTCCCCAGTCTCCTGTTTTCACCTGTTCTGGCCTACTCCCATCCTTACCCCTCCAACCCTTTCCACCCCCCCCCCTCCTCCCTACCCTGAGTCAAGCTCTTTGTCATCTTCTCGTGCGGGTGACGCCAGCTGGCGTTCACTCCGAGTCGTGGGGCCCTTTCCTGGTGGAGAGATTCGCTCCCTCCCAGGACAAGTCCCCGGTGGCTTTTTGCTTGGCTCAATGTCTCGTTAACCGCTCTCCTAGGATCGAGCAGGTTTCGAACATTCTTAGGGTTATTAGTCCTCCCCCTTTTTCCGTGTTCGCTCCAGCGTTCGAGATACTTTAGTTGGGTTGACTGGCGCTTTCTCCGGCCCTTGTGGTCATGCGATGTTTGTTAGCCTCACCCTACTATTGTTCTCTAGCAGTTGAGGCTTGGGATCTCCGGAGGGGGTGGTTCTGGACTCCGGAGTATATGGAATTAACCAGTTTCGTTCCCATTCCCTGTATTTTATATATGCATATACACTTGTTTTGTTCCAGGCGGTTCACTCCGCCGTTGGACATATTGTTATTACAGGGTCCGGTGTCCTACCCTTGGGTTCCGCCGTTTTTATTCCCGGCATCCCTTGTGGTGGGGTCCCTGTTGACTCAGCTCTACCTGCTCCGCCGGAGTATTCCGGTGGTCGGGGAGCTTGCTTGTCACCACTATAGTTACTTGCTGGGTAGGCCCGTCTCTGACGGGGTTTTTCTTCCGCCGGAGTACTCCGGTACTAGGTTGAAAATACCCGTGCCTGCCTAATTTAAGTTTCTTAGAGTGGTAGGTTCATGTACTTTTCACACTTACAGACTGTGCGTTGTGAGGAGCCGGGTGCACCGCCACTCTCCATCAACCCTATGGGCATGTGGTGTGCCGGACCCACGCTGGCTGTGCGGTCCAGATGGATGACCTTGATAGTTTGGCATCCTGACGGCTGTGAGGTGTGCTTCGCTCTGTGCAGTGGTGTCCAGGACGAGTCGGTAAGCTTGACTTTCGTTCTTCACGTTACTTTCAGTCTGATATGTGCTCATATTGTAGGTCATGACTTTTGTTACAATATGTTAGCAACTGATCCCCTGCTCTCTTTTCAGGCTGATGAGTCCTCCAAGAAGGAGGCCTTAGAGTCTCTCCGCGCCTGGGTGGCTGGGTTTGGGAGGAACGTTCCGTCGGGGAAGCCGTATGTCCTCGATGCTGGTTTGAGGGACCTTCTTTACCCGGCGCCCGGATTGCTGCAGCCGTACCAGCGGATGTGGCTGCACCCATCATTGAGCAGATCCGGGTGCGACCCAGCCACCTCAAGAGGACCTGTACGCGGAGGTTTCTGAAGACGTCGCCGCCTTAGACTTGGACCTGGAACCGATGAATACGGAGCCGGACCAAGGGGTAGGTAGGTGAGGTAAGTGAGGCAGCGGGGCGGGCCCCTTTTGATTCCCCATCTTCCTCTGTCTTCCTTTTCAGGGTTCTCCAAGTCTTCCATCTTGAGGACAGGGCTCCATCTGCTGTCCCCAAGTTGAAATTGAAGACGTCGTGGAAGGCGAAGGGCTATAAGTCCTCGTCTTCCCGTAAGGCATCCCCTTCCCCCCGTCGAAGGCAAAGGTTGCGGAACCTGTGGCCTCCGGGAGCAAACCGGCACCTCGGGCAAAGGAGCGAGTAAGAGGGCGCCCAAACCCAGCCCTCCTCGCCAGCCTGCCTTTGACCCTGAGGCGTTTGCAGGGATGTTGCTGGAACGCATCTCTTCGGAGGTGGAGGCTAAGCTTTCCAAGCTTACGGAAAGACTTCAGAGTCAGGAGAATCTGCTGGCGGATATGGCTCGCTCGGCGGTGCGCCGGACCCAGTTATCAGATCCCTGATACTGCTGACCTCCCTCCTTTTGATGTAGGTAACCCGTGGCGTTTTGCTCTTCGTGCCATTCGCCACGAAAACACCTGACCATCGAGGGTCTGGGCACGAGGCGTCTGGAGGAATTGGAGTTCTTCCCTCCTGATCTCTTGCCCCACTACCCAGGCTTCGTTAGGCTGACGGAGGAAGCCTGGATACGCCAGACAAGGTCCCTAAGGAGATGGTGATCTTCCCTAGGGACCATGCCCAGTCTGCTCTGTTGCGCACTCTTTTCGGAGTGGCAAGCAGAGAACACAAAATTGACTCCTTCAAGGGCAACTACACCATGTTTTCCCTGGGTGATAAGTTGCCCACTCCCTGCCTGAACAAAGTTGCTTTGGCAACGGCTCAGGCTTGCTTTGATGGCAAACCCTTGCCTCAGCTGAGGGAGACGGACTCCACATCCCTGGTATTCCCGGGGGTGAGGAGTTCTGGAAGGACGCCCGTCCACATTTACGGTGGGTAAATTGGACGCTTTCTGTGCGTCCTCCCAATTCAGCGAACAGCTTCCTAAACTCCCGGAAGCTCTCCTGAAGGCAGAGTTTGAGGCACGGTGTGTCGGCTGAGCCGGTCCTTGAACTCCTTGTGCTGTGACAGAAGCGGTCGCCGTCCTCCTGTGCAGAGGAGCCTCTGTTTCAGGTTCTGGCTAAATCCCTGTTAGCAGGGTTTCAGTCAGACCTGTATGACTTCATGGTGGCAAAGTTGGAGTGCCGCAAATTCATCTTCGCGGATGCCACCATTCGTCATGAGCCTAACAAGCTCATGAAGAGTTCCATCTGGGGGTTAATCTCTTCCCAGAGGACGAAGTCTCAAAAGTCCTGAGCGAGGCTACCAGGGCCAACCAGAGCCTACGCTCCCGTTGGGGTATCTCCGCCTTCAAGCGGAAGACCCCCGAATCTGGCAGCTCCCAGAGTAAGTCTGGGAAACGTTTCAGAAGGCACAGGAGGCCTCAACACCAGACAGTGGTTCAGGCTGTCCCAGTCTCGGCGGTGGGCCAACCCTCCACCTCCAAGGCTCAACCCCAACAGTACGTGCTGGTTCAACCAGCCCAATCCCTTGCTGCACCATCGTACGTCTCCTCTCCGGCGTACAATCCCACCTATGAGGGCCGTGGGGTCTTTCACGGCCTTAATAGAAGCGCAAGGGGGGGCAGAGGTCGAGCCCCATACAGAGGCAAAGCTGGATCTGCCTCCCCAGGAAAAATCAGGCCGTGGTAGAGGAAACAAACCCACTTCCTCCCACTGAGACCAGTCAGGTAGGTGGTCGCCTTTACTGGTTCAGAGACCAGTGGTCCTTCAGTCCTTGGGCACACAGCATTGTGTCCAAAGGTCTAGGTTGGAGCTGGATCAAGGATCCCCCTCCCCTGACCAGATTTTACCAACCCCCCCTCCAAAGATCTACAGGATTTTGTGATGGAGCTTCTCAACAAGAGAGCAATAAAGGAAGTAAGGCACCTCAAATTTCAAGGCAGGTTGTTCACAGTTCCAAAAAAAGATTCCGATCAGCAAAGAGTGATTCTAGATCTGTCGCGTCTAAATCGTTACATAAGATGCGACAAGTTTCGCATGCTTACGGTGGCTCAAGTACGGACTCTACTGCCGCGTGGAGCCGTCACCACCTCTATCGATCTTTCAGACGCTTACTATCACGTCCCGGTTGCGCGGAACTTCTCTCCCTTCCTGGGTTTCAGACTCGGGAAACAAGCCTACTCCTTCAGGGTCATGCCTTTCGGACTCAATATAGCCCCCAGGATTTTTACGAAACTGGCGGAAACAGTCGTTCAGCAACTACGGTCCCGGGGGATCTCCCTGGCGGCTTACCTGGACGATTGGATAATCTGGGCTCCAACAGTACAGGAGTGCCGGAAGGCTACAGCCATAGTGATCAAGTTCCTGGAGTCGTTAGGCTTTCGGTTGAACAGGGAGAAGTCCCGCCTGACTCCGGAGTCCCGGTTTCAGTGGCTGGGTCTCCAGTGGGACCTGTCCTCGTACAGGCTATCCCTCCCGCCGTCCAAGCGGAAGGAAATAGCCGCCGCTACCAGAAAATTTTTGAAGGACAAAGCAGCATCCCGCCTGTCTCAAGAGAGAATTCTCGGCTCCCTTCAGTTTGCCTCAGTGACGGACCTGCTCTTAAAAGCGAAGTTAAAAGATATAAACAGAGTGTGGCGGAGACAAGCCAATGTCAGGCTCAGAGACAGAGTCTCTTCAATCCCGCGAATCTTGAAGACAAGGCTTCAACCATGGTCCACAGCCAGTGGCCTGTCGAAGTCAGTCCCACTCCAATTTCCCCCTCCGGCCTTGGTAATCCACACAGACGCTTCATTAAGCGGTTGGGGAGGGTACTCACCAAACCAAAAAGTTCAAGGAACATGGTCTACAATTTTTCAACAGTTTCATATAAACACCTTGGAAGCTATGGCAGTGTTTCTAACTCTCAAGAAACTTTGCCCCGCCAGCCAGATTCACATCAGGCTGGTGTTGGACAGCGCCGTGGTGGTTCATTGCATCAACAGGGGCGGCTCCAAATCAGGTCGCGTAAACCAGGTGATGGTAGCTATCTTCTCCCTGGCGAACAAGCACGGCTGGCATCTGTCAGCCACCCACCTAGCGGGGTGCGGAACGCGTGGTGGCGGACTCCCTGTCCAGGACTACTCCGTTGGAGACGGAGTGGTCTCTGGACGGGAATCGTTCAATTGGATTTGCCGCCGGGTTCCGGGACTCCAAGTGGATCTGTTCGCCACGGAGAGCAATCACAAGCTTCCCTGTTATGTGGCTCCCAACCTGGACCCCAGGCCTTTGCCACGGATGCGATGACCATAGACTGGAACAATTGGGAGAGGATCTACTTGTTTCCCCCAATAAACATGTTGTTGAAAGTACTGCACAAACTCAGGTCATTCAAGGGCCAACTAGCTCTGGTAGCTCCCTATTGGCCAAGAGCAACTGGTTCCCTCTGCTCCAGGAGCTCAAGTTGCGGTGTCATCAGATACCCAAACCCAGACTGACCCAAGTAGTACAAACCAAGACTGTGTCAGCTTCCTTAAGAATTCAGAATGCCCTGGTTTTATGGACTTTATAAAGTTTGCTGCTAAAAAGGGAGCAAATATTGACCCGTCAACACTCTGTTTCTAGAATCTGATAAGAGAGATTCTACTCTCAGACAGTATGATTCAGCAGTCAAAAAATTAGCATCCTTTTTGAAGGCATCTGAAGCTCAAACTATGACTACTAACCTGGCGGTTACTTTCTTTAGATCATTGTTTGAAAAAGGCCTTGCCCCGGCCACTATTACTACAGCTAAATCAGCCTTAAAGAAGGTATTTTGTATTTTTTTGAATATTTTTGAAATTTAAAAAAATGGTTAAATACAGATTCATACTTCTCACTCCATTTTTTCAAATATTAAAATTGATGGGGTTTTGGGCCTTCGCCCCCACATGGTGAGTAGGGCTGACGTTTGGCTCCTAATGACTATTGTCATTTTTTCCTTTATTCTCCTAATTTATTCATTATTTTGATTTTTATATCACCTTATCTCCTACGCCTGGCAGTGTCTGGCAACAACAATGGCTTGTTCCTTGGTGAATGCGTGGTAGGAGACAGGATTGCCACCATACGTTGAAAGCGGGTGGTGGGAAAACTTTTTACTCTGAGCAATTTTTTACTATGTGTTTTTTGCTGTCTTTTTTACATCCAGTAACTCTAAATACAATCTATATACTTTCACCTTCAAAAATACACTCACAGTTGATGAAATGAATAAAGGATGATGAAAAGGGAGTATATGATGACAAGTTCATTATATCAAATCTCGGTTAGATAAAATAGTGTCTTGTTTCTGGGTAAAGTTCAGGTCGAATTCTCTGCCAATAGATGGGATACTGATATTTTAATGAAGTGCCAATCGTTCAGAGTGCTAGCAAAGCGAATTAGCAATGGAAAATCTCAGCACCATCAATTGAGTGAGATAAATGTTGAGGAAATTGAACACAACTTTGGCTATGAGAAATTCAACTTGCTAACACATCTGTTTGGCACAAGTGAAAGGATAGAAGAAGTTCTTCATTCGAGAGACAAAAAGGCTTGAAAATCAAACTTCAAAGACCAAAAGACAAACAAGTGAAAAAACACTGAAAATGAGTCGAGAATATCAGCCTGGTAGCTACTAAACTTCTAGTTTCTTAGTTTCAAACAAGGCAACAATGAGTCAGGTGGTACTTGATGATACCCTCGCCTCGGTAATACCCCTTTTATAGAGGGAAGGGGGTGACCTGGAGCCAGAAATCAACCAAAATAATGCTCTAAGGTAAGTTTTTTCCACGAGTGCCAAAAAAACCACTTGTTGATCTTTACGGTCGTTTTTCTCAGTTTTCACTTTTTGCACTTCAAACAAACTACATTTTTATTTTTAGGCCAATTTTAAAGTTAAATATACCATTGGAAAGAGGAAAGAAAGACGAATATTTGTTTGGGCTAGATTTTTCTTAGGTTGACGAGGAACCGGTGATAATCAAATTATACAAATTTGGGGGAAAATCCCCTATCATCAAAAAAAAAAAGGAAAAGTAGAAAAACTCTTCCCATTATTTTTTCATACTGTGATACACTTTCTGTGTATGAAGCCGCATTGCAATAGCTCTAAAAATGAAGGAAGTGAATCATTTTTAATTTTTTTATTTATTTTTTATTTTTTTAATAAAATCCAAAATAATCATCTGATCACTCTCAAATTTTTCCTGGAACATCACCTTATATATATGTATAACATATAAAAATTCCATAAAAATCGGAGCATTATTTCTATGTAAGCAAGTCTCCCTTAAAGAAGGTATTTTTGTATGGTTTCAAAATCGACCTTACAGATTCATACTTTTTTCCTCCATCCCTAGAGCATGCGCTCGTTTGAGGCCGGTAACACGCCCACATTCTGTTACCTGGTTCCTCAACGATGTTCTGAAATTAGCCATGATACTGATAACTCACAATGCTCTTATCTGGATCTGTTAAGGAAAACCTTGTTTCTGATTAGCTTGGCTTCAGGTGCCAGAATTTCAGAGTTGTCGGCTCTCTAGAGGTGATGATCATGTTGATTTCCTCCCGTCCGGAGAAGTCCTCCTTTCCCTGATCATAGGTTCCTAGCTTAAAAATGAAGACCCTCAGGACAGGTGGTCCCCCTGGAAGGTGGTGCCTCTTCCTCAGGACCAATCCTTATGTCCAGTATATACCTTAAAGTCTTATCTACAAAGAACTCCACAGTGTAAGTCGGGTCCTCTTTTTATCAGGGAAAAAGGTGGAACTCTTTCTTTGAACGCTATAAGACAGCAAATTCTGTATTTTATTAAACAAGCCAACCCGGATTCAGTCCCAAAGGTTCATGATATCCGTGCGGTAGCTACCTCTACTAATTATTTCCATAATATGGATTTTGCTGAACTTACCAAGTATACTCATGGAAATCACCTCTAGTGTTTAAACGCCATTATTTAAAATCACTCAAGCCCTGAAATTTTCTACAGTGGCTGTGGGGAGTGTCATTCCCCCACCTTAATTGTCCTTAATCCTTTTCCTTCCCCCCCGCCCGCCTGCCTCATTTATTTCTCTGCCTGCCTTTCTGGATCAATCATGCCTCACTGCCTTGCTCCTCATAATCGATGCTAGATTTACCCTGGTTATTGTTTGTCTTGGTGATTGGATTTTGATATGCTGTGAATTTAGATTAAGATAGAAGTACTGGAGCGGTTTTTATTTTGCTTCATGTACCTCAATTTCTGATTTTGTATATATCTCATTGTTCTTAGATTTAAGTTTGTTGTATTTACCTGTTTATACCATTATGTTGTGGGTGTCTTTCATTTCACCCCTAATTGTATTGTATTTTTGTCATTGTGTATTGCTCTTAGACTTAAGTTTACATATTCCTCATGGTGTCTTTATATTGTTGGGTGTGTGTTGTTCCACCATGTGGCTGTTATTAAATCTATTTTTTTCCTTGATGAGATATCATAATTAAATTATTTTTCATAGCGTGTGTTTTTGTTCTAATCACCTTTTGTTTTCTTTGTAGCTTTGCAGTCTTGGCATGATTCTCTGTCACTATTTCACCGGGTGACACGGGGCTGAGCTCAGAAAAGGGATTTTGACAAAGGAAAAAAGGGATTTTGACAAAGGAAAAATCTATTTCTGAGGGAGGCCCCATGTCACCCGGTGAAATTCCATTCTTACACGAATTTCTAGGTATAAATATTGCTAAATATACCAGAGAAAAAAGCTTTCAGGAATGCTGGAGTTACTACCCCCAGATCGAGCATCTTCAATGAAGACGTCGGTATAACCAAGGGTGAGTGAAGGTATCACAACCACAGAGCCACACTCGATAGACATCCCCATGTCAAGATCCCCGGGAAGAGCGAGGGGCCGTACCAGCACCCATGCTCACCAGCCTGCCACACGGCGGCTCCAGCGCCATCTGAACTCATTCCAGACTAGCACCACCCCCAGGCTTGGCATGAGCCAGTAGGGGGGGCGAACCTGCTTCTGAAAATACTCCAGGGAGGGTCACCGGGTGACACGGGGCCTCCCTCAGAAATAGATTTTTCCTTTGTCAAAATCCCTTTTCTGAGTTCAGCCCCGTGTCACCCGGTGAAATAGTGTCAGAGAATCATGCCAAGACTGCAAAGCTACAACCAAATATAAAAGGTGATCAGAAGGAAACACATGCTATGGAGAAATAGATTTAATTAATATATCTCAACAATGAAAATTGGACTTAACTATAGGTAAACACTGGTGGAATAACACACCCAACATCATAAAGGTACAATGAAAATGTAAACTTAACCTAGGAACAAAGTAGAATGACCAAAATACAGTACAATTAGGGGTAGAATAAAGGGCCCCTACAATCCAATAGAATAACCAGTAATTATAAACTTAAACCTAAGAACAATGAGATATATATAAAGACAGGAATTGAGGTACATGAAGCAAAATAAAAACCGCTTCAGTACCTCTGACTTAATCTAAATCCACAACATATCAAATCCAATCCACAAGACAAACAATAATCAGGTAATACCAGTATCGATTATGAGGAGCAAGGCAGTGAGGCATGATTGATCCAGAAAGGCAGGCAGTGAAATAAATGAGGCAGGCGGGCGGGGGCGGAAAGGAAAGGGATAAGGATAATTAAGGTGGGGAGATGACTCTCCCCACAGCCACTGTAGAAAATTTCAGAGCTTCGAGTGATTTTAAATAGTGGCGTTTAAACACTAGAGGTGATTTCCATCCAGTATACTTGGTAAGTTCAGTAAAATCCATATTATAAAAATAATTAGTGGAGGTAGCTACTGCTCGGATATCATGAACCTTTGGGACTGAATCCGGGTTAGCTTGTTTAATAAAATACAGAATTTGTTGTCTTATAGCGCTTAACGAGAGAGTACCACCTTTCTCCCTGATAAAAAGAGGACCCGACTTAAACTGTGGAGTTCTTTGTAGGTAAGACTTTAAGGTATATACTGGACATAAGGACTGGTCCTGAGGAAGAGGCACCACCTTCCAGGGGGACCACCTGTCCTGAGGGTCTTCATTCTTTGCTAGGAACGTATGATCAGGGGAAAGGAGGACTTCTCCGGATGGAAGGAAATCAACATGATCATCACCTCTAGTGAGGGCCGATAGCTCTGAAATTCTGGCACCTGAAGCCAAGCTAATCAGAAACAAGGTTTTCCTTAACAGATCCAGATATGAGCATAGAGAATTATCAATGTCAGTGGCTAATTTCAAAACATCGTTGAGGAACCAGGTAACGGAATGTGGGCGTGTTACTGGTCTCAGACGAGCATATGCTCTAGGGATGGAGGAGAAGTATGAATCTGTAAGGTCGATTTGGAAACCGTACAAAAATACCTTCTTTAGGGCTGATTTAGCTGTAGTAATTGTGGCCAGGGCAAGGCCTTTTTCAAACAATGACCTAAAGAAAGTAACCGCTAGGTTGGTTGTCATAGTTTGAGCTCCAGATGCCTTTAAAAAGGATGCCAATTTTTTGACTGCTGAGTCATACTGTCTGAGAGTAGAATCTCTCTTATCAGATTCCAGAAACAGAGTGTTGACGGGGTCAATGTTTGCTCCCTTCTTTGCAGCAAACTTTATAAAGTCCATAAAACCAGGGCATTCTGAATCCTTAAGGAAGCTGACACAGTCTTGGTTTGTACTACTTGGGTCAGTCTGGGTTTGGGTATCTGATGACACCGCAACTTGAGTTCCTGGAGCAGAGGGAACCAGTTGCTCTTCGGCCAATAGGGAGCTACCAGAGCTAGTTGGCTGTTGAATGACCTGAGTTTGTGCAGAACTTTCAACAACATGTTTATTGGAGGAAACAGGTAGATCCTTTCCCAACAGTTCCAATCTATGGACATCGCATCCGTGGCGAAAGCCTGGGGGTCCAGGTTGGGAGCCACGTAACAGGGAAGCTTGTGATTGCTCTCCGTGGCGAACAGATCCACGTGGAGTCCCGGAACCCGGCGGCGAATCCAATTGAAGGAGTCCCCGTCCAGAGACCACTCCGTCTCCAACGGAGTAGTCCTGGACAGGGAGTCCGCCACCACGTTCCGCACCCCCGCTAGGTGGGTGGCTGACAGATGCCAGCCGTGCTTGTTCGCCAAGGAGAAGATAGCTACCATCACCTGGTTTACGCGACCTGATTTGGAGCCGCCCCTGTTGATGCAATGAACCACCACGGCGCTGTCCAACACCAGCCTGATGTGAATCTGGCCGGCGGGGCGAAGTTTCTTGAGCGTTAGAAACACTGCCATAGCTTCCAAGGTGTTTATATGAAACTGTTGGAACATTGTAGACCACGTTCCTTGAACTTTTTGTTTTGGTGAGTACCCTCCCCAACCGCTTAATGAAGCGTCCGTGTGGATTACCAAGGCCGGAGGGGGAAATTGGAGTGGAACCGACTTCGACAGGCCACTGGCTGTGGACCATGGCTGGAGCCTTGTCTTCAAGATTCGCGGGATTGAAGAGACCCTGTCTCTGAGCCTGACATTGTCTCGTCTCCGCCACACTCTGTTTATATCTTTTAGTTTCGCTTTCAAGAGCAGGTCCGTCACTGAGGCGAACTGAAGGGAGCCGAGAATTCTCTCTTGAGACAGGCGGGATGCTGCTTTGTCCTTCAAAAATTTTCCTGGTAGCGGCGGCAATCTCCTTCCGCTTGGGTGGGGGAGGGACAGCCTGTGCGAGGTCAGGTCCCATTGGAGACCTAGCCACTGGAACCGGGATTCGAGTCAGGCGGGACTTCTCCTGTTCAACTGAAAGCCTAACGACTCCAGGAAGTAAGTTGATCACTTTTATGAGCTGATTAACAGCTTCCTAGGGCTGGCTCCTAGACTTATTTTAAGAGGCTAAGAACCATTTGGTTACTCAATCGGGACCTACAGCTTATTGTGGAATCCGAACCACATTATAGCAAGAAATGAATTTCTATCACCAGAAATAAATTCCTCTAACTCTTCATCAGCTGGCCGCAGGAATTGAACTCTGGCCCATCGAATGACAGTCTGAAGCTCTACCGAGTCGGCCAACAAAGGGCTAACGAACTTGATCGCTATGGTCGTAGCCTTCCGGCACTCCTGAACTGTCGGAGCCCAGATTATCCAATCGTCCAGGTAAGCCGCCAGGAGATTCCCGGAACTGTAGTTGCTGAACGACTGTTTCCGCCAGTTTAAATAAAAATTCTGGGGCTACATTGAGTCCGAAAGGCATGACTCTGAAGGAGTAGTCTTGTTTCCCGAGTTTGAAACCCAGGAAGGGAGAGAAGTTCCGCACAACCGGGACGTGATAGTAAGCGTCTGAAAGATCGATAGAGGTGGTGACGGCTCCACGCGGAAGTAGAGTCCATACCTGAGCTACCGTAAGCATGCGAAACTTGTCGCATCTTATGTAGCGATTTAGACGTGACAGATCTAGAATCACTCTTTGTTGACTGGAATCTTTCATTGGAACAGTGAACAACCTGCCTTGAAATTTGAGGTGCCTTACTTTCTTTATTGCTCTCTTGTTGAGAAGCTCCGTCACAAAATCCTGTAGGGTTTTGGAGGGGGGTTGGTAAAACCTGGTCAAGGGAGGGGGATCCTTGATCCAGCTCCAACCCAGACCTTTGGACACAATACTGTGTGCCCAGGGGCTGAAGGTCCACTGGTCTTTGAACCAGTAAAGGCGACCACCTACCTGACTGGTCTCAGTGGGAGGAAGAGGGTTTGCTTCCTCTACCACGGCCTGATTTTCCCCGAGAGGTGGATCCAGCTCTGCCTCTGTATGGGGCATGACCTCTGCCCCCCCTTGCACTTCTATTAAGGCTGTGAAAGACCCCACGGCCCTCATAGGTGGGTTATGCGCCGGGAGGGAGACGTGCGATGGTGCAGCAGGGGTTGGGCTGGTTGAACCAGCACGTATTGGTGGGGTTGAGCCTTGGAGGTGGAGGTTGTCCCACTGCCGAGACTGGGACAGCCTGAACCACTGTCTGAGGATGAGGCCTCCTGTGCCTCCTGAAACGTTTCCCGACTTACCCTGGGAACTGCCAGCCGGGAGTTTTCGGCTTGAAGGCGGAAATACCCCACCGAGCGCGTGACTTTGATTATCCCTAGTAGCCTCGCTCAGGACCTTTGAGACTTCGTCCTCTGGGAAGAGATTAATCCCCCAGATGGAACTCTTCATGAGCTTATTAGGCTCATGACGAATGGTGGCATCCGCGAAAATGAATTTGCGGCACTCTAACTTTGCCACCATGAAGTCATACAGGTCTGACTGAAAACCTGCTAACAGGGATTTAGCCAGAACCTGGAAGAGCTGTTCGTCTGCACAGGAGACGGCGACCGCCTCTGACAGACACAAGGAATTCAACGACCAGCTCAGTCTTGTCCTTGCCTCGAACTCCGCCTTCAGGAGAGCTTCCGGAAGTTTGGGAAGTTGCTTGCTGAACTGCGAGGACGCACAGAAGGCATCTAATTTACCCACTGTAAAAGTGGATGGGGCGTCTCTCCAGAACTCCTCACCTCCCGGGAATACCAGGGATGTGGAGTCCGTCTCCCTGAGCTGAGGCAAGGGTTTGCCTTCGAAGCAAGCCTGAGCCGTCGCCAAAGCAACTTTATTCAGGCAGGGAGTGGGCAACTTATCTCCCAGGGAAAACATCGTATAGTTGCCCTTGAACGGAGTGAGTTTTGTATTCTCCGCTTGCCACTCCGTAAGAGTGCGAAGCAGAGCCGATTGGGCCTGGTCCCTAGGGAAGATCATCGTCTCCTTTGGGACCTTGTCTGATCGTACCCAGGCCTCCTCCGTCAGCCTAACGAACCCTGGGTAGGGGGGCAAGAGGTCCGGGGGGAAGAACTCCAACTCCTCCAGACGTCTCGTGCCCAAACCCTCGATAGTCAGGGTATCCTCGTTGCGAATGGCACAAAGAGCAAAACGCCACGGGTTTCCAACATCAAAAGGAGGGAGAGAGGCAGTATCAGGGATCTGATAGCTAGGTCCAGCACCGCCGGAGCACGCCATATCGGCGATCAGATTCTCCTGACTCTGCAACCTATCAGCAAGCTTAGAAAGCTTGGAATCAACCTCCGACGAGAACTTAGCCAGTAACATCCCCGCAAATGCCTCAGGGTCAAAGGGAGGCTGGCGAGGAGGGCTGGGTCTGGCCACCCTCTTACTCGCTCCTTTGCCCAAGGTTCCAGATTTGCTCCCGGAGGCCAGAGGTGCGGAAACCTTTGCCTTCAAAGGGGGGGAAAGGGGATGCCTTGTGGGAAGACGAGGACTTGAAGCCCTTCGCCCTCCATGAAGTCTTCAACTTTGGGACAGTAGATGGAGCACTGTCCCTCAAGATAGAAGACTTAGAAAAGCCCTGAAACGAAGAGGTGGATGATGAAGGGGAATCAAAGAGGGCGCCCGCCCGCTGCCTCACTTACCTCACCACCTACCTGGTCCTGCTCTGTGTTCATGGGCTCTAAATCCAGGTCCAGAGCGGCGACGTCCTCCGAAACCCCCGCGTAGAGTGTCTCATCTAGGAGTGGCTGGGTCACAACCCGGATCTGTTCGATGATAGGTGCGGCCACTTCAGCTGGTACGGCCGCAGCAATCCGGGCTCCGGGGTAGAGAAGATCTCTCCACTTCTCGTCGAGGACGTATGGCTTCCCCGACGGAACGTTTCTCCCAAACCCAGCCACCCAAGCGCGGAGGGACTCAAGAGACTCCTTCTTGGAGGACTCGTTGGCCTGAAAGGGGGGAGCAGGGAATCAAAGGGAGGCTAGGAAAATACCTTAAATAACATAAAACACAATATATAGCAACATGGTAAGCAGAAACTAACATGCGGATGGAAAGCAAACAGCTTACCGACTCGTCCTGGGTGCACCCGCAAAGAGCAAAGCACACCTCGCAGCCCTCCAGGTGCCAGACAATCAGATCATCGAGCAGGACGCAGCCAGCGTGGGTCCGACATACCACATGTCCATAGGGTTGTTGGAGAGTGGCGGTACACCGGCTCCTCACAACGAACAGTCTGTAAGTGGAAACAGTAAATGAGCTTACCTTCCTAAGGAACTTAAACTAAGCAGGCAAGGGTATTTCATTTAACCACCGGAGTACTCGGCGGAATGAAAAAACCTCGTCAGAGACGGGCCTACCAGAAAGTAACTTAAAATTAAGGTAAGCAGGAAAAAACCCCCAACTGCCGGAATATTCCGCGGAACGCGGAGCCGAATCAACGGGACCTTCACCGCAAGGGATGCCGGGAACAGGACGGTGGAACCCAAAGGTAAAATCACCGGACTCTATCACCATCATGAAATAATAAATACATATCCGACGCGGGTGAGCCGGGAAAAATAAATCAATGCATATCCGGCGGGGGGTAAGCCACCGGGACAAGTAAATAAACACACACATATCCACTGGCGGGTGAGCCGGGGAAAAATATATATATATATATATATATATATATATATATATATATATAATATATATATATATATATATATATATATATATATATAATATATAAGATAACATAAATTGGTTAACAAAAATATATATAAATCCACATTCCCGGAGACCGGTACCACCCTCTCCGGGAATCTCAAACCCCTACCGTAGAGAACAAAAGAAGGGTGAGGCTTCCAAACACCACGATCCACCGGGGCAGATGTAAGTGCCAGTCAACCCAACTAGAGTATCTCGAGCGCCGGAGCGAACATGGAACAAGGCTGAGAAGATAAACCCTGAGGAGTTCGAAAACCTGCTCGATCCTAGGAGAGCAGGTTAACGAAGCATAGAGCCCAGCAACGTGTCACCTGGAACCAGCCCTGGGAGGGAGCGGATCCCTCGACCAGGAAAGAGCCACAACTCGGAGTGGAAGTTGGACACTGACATCACCCGCACGAGAAGGTGACGAGAAGCTGGACTCAAAACAGGGTAGAGGGGATGTGTGGGACCGAGAAGGGAGTAGGCCAGAGCAAAGGGAAACAGGAGACTGGGGAGAGGCTCACCCGCTCAACTGCATGATACCCAAAATCATGGCCTACACCGAAGGCAAGGGAGGGAAAAAACGACTAAGACCTCTATACTCTCACCCTTCACATAGACGTAGCCTATGACACAAAAATAAAAAAGGTTGGGGAGAAGGAAAGGGGGGAAATGGAACAACAGGGAGAGAAATTTCCGAGTCGAAAACCAGCCAGAGCCGAACGTAAGGGAGTGCTAAAAAGCATGGAGGAGACACACCCACCGAAAAAACTTCGACCCCTCCGAAAGAAGAGGGAAGAGAGTAGGGTCTCACTCTAACACCCAAGCAACGGACAGGAAGGCACGACAACAGAAACTCCCTCAACCTGCTGACCCTCTCCTCTCGCCTTACCTAACTCAGGTTAAAGGGAGAGCAGGAGGTCAAAGGTGTAATAAGAGCCTAACATACACTAGGCTACAAAAACAAGATAACCAAAATAAATCACCATATGTGTGCAAAAATATAAAATAAAATAAAATAATTATATGCTTGTGTTCGGCGCATAGCCTAACCGAGGGAGGTGACAGGATGAGCCTGACGTCCCCACGGAACTAGACAATGCAGGTTAACAGCATGATGTCGAGCACTAGCAAAATAATAATAAAACAAAATAATATATAGCTAAACTTTCCAAGAGGAAACATCCTGGGGAGACGCCTAAGCGGGAATATAACGGGAACCTGATGCGGGAACCCCTAAGGTACGGATCAAAAACGTTATTGTTAGATAGAAACCGAAACAACCCAGCTTAGGAAAAACCACCAGGATGAAACCTAGGGGGAAGGATAAGACATGAGCTGGGGGACGCTGTAGCGTCATAACAAAGCCATGTATAATAATAAATACGAGCTAAGACAGCCAACTGATCATAAAACAACCCACAATAAGATGGTACTTAACTTGGAAACGGTAAAGCTGCTCGACGACATGTTGCAGATGAAAAAAAAGCCAAAACACGAGCCAAACAGATAACAGCAAGCGTCACAATCAAGTGCTAGAAATGGAATGAATTCAGATGGCGCTGGAGTCGCCGCGTGGCGGGCTGGTGAGCATGGGCGCTGGTACGGCCCCTCGCTCTTCCCGGGGATCTTGACATGGGGATGTCTATCGAGTGTGGCTCTGTGGTTGTGATACCTTCACTCACCCTTGGTTATACCGACGTCTTCATTGAAGATGCTCAATCTGGGGGTAGTAACTCCAGCATTCCTGAAAGCTTTTTTCTCTGGTATATTTAGCAATTTTTATACCTAGAAATTCGTGTTAGTATGGAATTTCACCGGGTGACACGGGACCTCCCTCAGAAATAGATTTTTCCTTTGTCAAAATCCCTTTTTTATCATGGCTAACAGTATACAGCAATAGGGCTACATACTTGTGTCCAAATGAACCTATTTTATGTTAGTTGAGCTTAAGTTATTACAAGTAATTAGCACTTCTAACATTTTTGAGAAATATGAGACAGAGTTTATGGTAGTATCTATGAACAAGGTAATACTTACTGCAGTCTTATGAATAATGATTGTCATAACATTGTACTGCAGCTACAAAATTGTGGCCAAGTTAGTCTGTAGTATTCTGAGAGTACTATATACAGTGGCTACAGATGGTCAGTACCAAGTAGTTTCTAATAGGAACTTGTTCTTTATGTCACCAAAAGGGCCGCAATTATGCAAGGCCCATAACACCTGCCATGAACATAGCCCTTGTAGAAATAAGGGGAATATGGTTGGTTGCCAGACATGTGTGAAATTTGTAACATGCTCCTGGCCAAAAGTTTTAAGAGTGAAACAGCATGCTATAAGTGTCTTGTTGGGTCCTAGATTTCAGTAAGGGTATGGAAGGAGGAGGCTATAGTACATCTTCCGGGCAATAATCCCAGCAGAGTATATTTCCCTCCATTTCCAAACAGAACTTGTGTTTGGGCCAAAACCTGAAAGAATTGGTTCCTAGCACCTCCCAAGCCAACCCCTCTAATGGAGAAGAGTCGTTACTTGTGGGAGATGTCCCTTTTACCAGACATGAAGTGGATATTGCCACTGAACCTGTCCTGCTGAACCCATAAGGACCAGGGACATAATTTTCAGCTGTACGTGGAAGAGATACCTCAAAAGGAAATCTATCTCTCATGGAGCTACCAGATACTAAAGAGGGTCCTATCCCCTAAAAGGGAAGTACAGTCGACCGTGGCCTGTGCGAGGTTCTGGATTCAAGCTTCACCTATTTGCGGATTTCTCTGTGGAACATATATACACATTATTCATGGAAAATTCGCCTGTTTGCAGTATTTTTCATAGAAATATTCACAAATTAATGTATTTTCATATTTTTGTGACTAAATGCACTTTTCGTGATAAAACTATTGAAATACTCAGGTATAAGCATTTTTAGATGTTTTTTTTGGTGTTTTGAACTATCAAAATAGGCAGTTATGAGCATTTTTAGAGGGTTTTTAAGTATTTGCGGATTTTAGCTAGTCGCGGGGTTTAGTGGTACGCATCCTATTTAAATAACGGGGGTTGATTGTATAAGGATCGAGGGACACAACTTTCGGCTGTACATAGGAGAGATACCTCAAAAGGAAATCTATCTCCCTTGCAGCTATCAGATACTAGAGGATCCTAGCCCCCAAAAAAGGGAAGTTTAAGGATCCAGGAACACAGTTTTTAGTTGTATATGGAAGAGATACCTCAAAAGGAATTTTGTCTCCCATACAGTTATCAGATAATAAAGGGATCTAAGTCCCCCAAAAAGGAAGTATAGGCAGTCCCCGGTTTACGAACGGGGTTCCGTTTTTACGCCGCTTTGTAAACGGAAAATCGTCGTAAACCGAAAAATTTTCGAGAATCGTCAAAAATCCTAAGAAAACTTTACTTTTAATGCTTTGGGTGTATTGAAAACGATGTAAACGGCATTTTTATTGAGTTTTTCATGAAAAAAGCCTCCAAATTTTGATTATTCTGCCGTTTTGAAGCCATATTTCTTCTGTCGGATCGGCATACGACTCGTCGTAACCCTGGAACATGCGTCGTAAACCGGGAAATAATTTCTGGTGAATATATTTGAAAAGCGTCATAACCTCGAAATGTCGTAAGCCGGACCCGTCGTAAACTGAGGACTGCCTGTATAAGTATAGACATTTTGGGGCCTGGGGGGGCACAGTCCCATTTGGGGCCCCTCTTATGGGGTGGGAGGCAAGCGAAATGAGCCAAAGCAGCTGGGGGGTTCGGGCGGCCGCTGTAAGCCCCACCGGGAAAATTTTTAGAATATGAGCAATTGTAGGATTATTTTAAGGGCACCTGTAAATGCAAATTTCAGAAATTTTATTTCTTAAAACTAGGTGTACTGTACATTGAATAATTGAAGGCCAGATTCATTGAATCATTTGAATGTATATTATCTGGGCAAATGGGGCCATTATGGGGGCCCTCGGAGGATAAGTAAGACCCCTATAAGTAGTAATCAATTGCTGTAGATTGGCCCTGCCCTTACCCCAATCAATGTTACCCACCTGCCTCTGATCCGTATGAGAAGGTCTATAATGGGCTCTATGATTGGGAGGGGCCCCTGGAGAGCCCTATTTCTTTTACATAACATTTTTGTTCACAAAATTGGAAATTGGGTCCCTTTAGTGGGCCCCAAACTTTTGGGTCCAAATATAAATGGGGCCCTTGACCATTTTGGGGCCACTGGATTTAGCTTGTCTTGTCATAGCAGCAATGGTTAAATTTTGCAATTTGGGGCCCCTCCTCACTTTGGGGCCCAGGGGACAATTTGAACAGGCCCCCAGAACGCCACTGAGTATAAGGATCCACCTAACCCCAACTGAAGTGTCTGTATCTTCTGAGGGGTCTAGTACAGGCAGTTCTTGGTTATCAGCGGGGGTTCCCTTCTGAAAATTGCCGATTTTCATCTCTAGACAAGCCCCGTAAAACCGGATCACCATTAACCGAGCCCGCTGTTAGCTGGGGACTGCCTGTAGTTCACTCAAGACTTCTGATTCATCCAGGGCTTCTGTCCCTTGGTTGCTGGCAATTGCAGTGCACCCAAAAGGGAAGTACGACTGCCAAGGCACAATCAGACTGTGCAACCTCCCACCCCTTTGGGGGGGAGAGTATGGTTTGCTGTAATTATCTGTGGTGCATCACTATGTTGTGATCAGAAATAATGAGTAATAGGCCACAATAAAAGGATTTTGACAAAGGAAAAATCTATTTCTGGGGGGAGACCTGTGTCACCCGGTGAAATAACCACTCAGCACTTATTTCTAGGTAAATCCATTGCTAAATCTACCAGAGAAAAAAGCTAAATGCAAAGCTGAAGTTACTACCCCCAGTGCGAGCTCCATAAAATTGGAGTCGTGTATATGAAAGGGTGAGATTGTCACAATCACAGGCCTCCGCCCTGTAGACATTCCCAATGTCAAAAGTCCCACTGAGTGAGGTGCCGATACAACGCCTGCACCACTCGCGGACTATCAACAAACCAGCGCCACCTGCATTCCATGTTAGCACCCACCACCTAAAAATGGTATTTAACTAGGGAGGGAAAGGAAGAACAGGGGTGGGTCACCGGGTGACACAGGTCTCCCCCCAGAAATTGATTTTTCCTTTGTCAAAATCCTTTTTCTGGGTTATACGACCTGTGTCACTCGGTGAAATAATAACAGAGAATCAAAATACCATTGTGAAAAAGAAATAAAACTATAATTACAAAAGATTTTTAATTATCCAAATTGAGAATTATATATAAATACATAAACTATAATAAGGTGGGGGAACTATGTCCCGCAAGACAAGAGAACATTAGAACATGAAAAATGTACTTAAATGCTAAAAACAGGGAACAGATACAAAATGTAACATGGTCAGGAGACAGGCTGTGAAGTATGCCTGACCCAGAGGTGATGGTAAAGGGAATAAATGAGGCAGGTAGGTGGGAGGAAAGTGATCGAGGTTAAAGAGATAAAAAAAGGAATTAAATAGAGGGAGGAACAATGCTTCCTGCCGCCACTGTGGGGAATTTCAGAGCTTCTAAGGATTTCAAATAGTGGCGTTTGAAAACCAGGGGAGATTTCCACCCTGTATATTTCGTAAGATCCTCAAAATTCATATGATGAAAATAATTAGTGGACCTTTGGAACTGATTCTGGGTTTGCTTGTTTAATAAAATATAAGATCTGTTGTCTGATGGCCTTCATAGAAATAGTTCCTCCACCTTCCCTCACAAACAGAGGCCCCGAAGTTATTTGAGAGGTTCTGTCTAAATAAGCCTTTAAAGTAAAGACCGGACACAGTGATAGGTCTTGTGGGAGGGGAACGACCTTCCAGGGAGACCATCTATCTCGAGGATCTTCATTCTTAGCTAGAAACTTAAGATGAGGGGCTAGCAACACTTCCCCTGATGGAAGGAAATCAATATGATTGGGCTATCTAGACAGGGCAGACAGTTCGAAATTCTAGCACCTGAAGCTAAACTAATTAAGAATAAGGTCTTCCTCGGTAAACTTAAGAATGAACAATTCTGATTATCAGTTTCTGATGCTAATTTAAGGACGTCATTTATGAACCAGGAAACTGTGTGTGGACGGGTTATTTGTCTCAAACGAGCACATGCTCTAGGGATTGAGGAAAAATAAGAATCCGTTAAATTAATATTAAATCCATGCAAAAATATCTTTTTCAAAGCTGATTTGGCTGTAGTAATGGTACTAGATGCAAGACCTTTTTCAAACAATGACCTAAAAAATGAGATTGCTAGGTTCGTGGTCATTATAGTAGCTTCAGATTCTTTTAAGAAGAGTGCTAATTTCCTAACTGCTGAGTCATATTGTCAGAGAGTGGATTCCCTTTTGTCTGATTCTAGAAACAAAGTGTTAATAGGGTCAATATTAGCATCTTTCTGAGCTGCAAACTTCATGAAATCCATAAAGCTAGGGCATTCTGAACTCTTGAGGAAGCTGACACAGTCTGAGTTTGTACTACCTGCATCAGTTTTGGATTGGGGATCTGTAAGCACCTAAGCTTCAGCTCTAGAAGAAGCAGGAACCAATTGCTCTTCGGCCAATTGGGAGCTACCAGAGCCACCTGACCTTTGAATGTCCTGAGCTTGTGAAGAACTTTCATTAACAGGTTTACCGGAGGGAACAGATAGATCCTCCGCCACTTGTTCCAATCTATCGACATTGCATCTGTGGAGTGAGCCAGAGGGTCCAGGTTGGGAGCCACATAACATGGAAGTTTGTGGTTGCATTCTGTTGCAAAGAGATCTACTTCGAGACCTGGGACCTGACTGCAAACCCATTCGAATGAAGTTTTGTCCAAGGACCATTCCGACTCCAGCGGAGTTGTCCTGGATAGGGAATCTGCAATGACATTCCGAACTCCTGCCAGATGAGTAGCAGACAGATGCCACCGGTGTTTGTTTGCTAAGGAGAATATTGCTATCATGACTTGGTTGATCCGGCTCGACTTGGAACCTCCTCTGTTTATACAATGCACCACCACTGAGCTGTCCAGGACTAGTCTGATATGGATCAGACTGTTTGGACGTAGCTTCTTCAAGGTTAGAAAGACTGCCATTGCTTCCAGAACATTGATATGGAACTGGCGGAACATAGTGGACCATGTCCCCTGAACTTTCTTGTGTTGAGAATATCCTCCCCACCCGCTTAGGGAAGCATCGGTGTGAATCACTAATGCCGGAGGGGAAATTGGAGTGGTACTGAATTCGATAAGCTCTTGACTGTTGTCCAAGGCCGAGTCTCTTTTCAAAATTAGGCGGAATTAGAGACACCTTGTCTCTGAACCTGATGTTGGCCCGGCTCCGCCATACCCTGTTTATATCTTTCAGTTTGGTTTTCAGAAGCAGATCCGTTACTGAAGCAAACTGAAGAGAGCCCTAAGACTCTTTCTTGGGGTAGTGCGGAAGCTTTCTTGTTCTTGAGGAACTGTCTGGTTGCCTTGGCTATTTCTCTCCGTTTGGCGGCGGAAGAGATAGTTTGTGTGAACGTAGGTCCCACTGGATCCCTAACCATTGGCGACTCTCCGGTACTAGGCGGGATTTCTCCCTGTTTATTTGGAAGCCTAGAGATTCCAGAAAACTGATTACTATGGCTGTTGCTTTCCGGCATTCGCTGGCGTTGGGTGCCCAAATGATCCAATCGTCCAGGTATGCGGCTAGCATGATCCCTTGAGACCGTAGTTGCTGAACTACCGTATCTGCCAGTTTGGTGAAAATTCTGGGGGCTATATTGAGACCGAATGGCATTACCCTGAACGAGAATGCTTGTTTTCCCAGTCTGAACCCCAGATAAGGAGAGAACCTTCTTGCAATCGGGACGTGATAATAAGTGTCTGAAAGATCTATAGAGGTGGTTACAGCTCCACGGGGCAGTAGGGTCCGAACCTGCGAGATTGTAAGCATTCGAAATTTGTCGCATTGAATGTAAGAATTTAGACGGGACAAGTCTAGAATTACTCTCTGCTGACTGGAACCTTTTCTTTGGAACACTGAACAGTCTGCCTTGAAATTTCAAATGTCTTGCTTTCTTTATTGCCCTCTTTTGCAATAGATCCTTCACAAAGTCCTTCAGGGCTTTGGACAGTGATTGATGAAACCTGACTAGGGGGGGAGGACCTCTGCTCTAACTCCACCCCAAGCCTTTGGAGACTATGCTCTGGGCCCATGGACTGAAACTCCATTGGTCCCGAAAATGGTACAACCTCCCACCTACCTGAGAGATCTCACTTGGCGGGAGATGGTCTGCCTCCTCTGGAACCTCTGCCTCCTCTTCCTCGGGAGGAGGAGCGAGGTGCTGCCCTACCTCTGAAGCAACCTCTGACCCTGGTTCCCCTTGCGTTCTGGATGGAACAGAAATGCCCCGTGGCTTTCATATGAAGCATTGAAAAGCCGGGAAGAGACATCTGAGGGGCAGCGAGAGGTTGATGGGCTGGTTGAACCAGCACGTACTGAGGCTGAGGTTGAGCATGGGAGGTTGAAGGCTGACCGGGTGCGGGGACCTGGACAGCCTGCAAGACAGTCTGAGTTGGGAGCCGTTTAAACTTCTTAAACCTCTTCCCGGGTTTGGGATGAGGTCCGGTGGACTCCGTCAGTTTCCGCTTATATGGAAGGCCCCAACGAGCGCGGAGACTTTGATTGGCCCTAGTCGCTTCGGCTAGGACCGCATCTACCTCTTCTTGGGGGAAGAGATTAGCTCCCCAAATGGAGCTCTTCATAAGCCTGTTAGGCTCATGACGGATAGACGCTGCCGAAAAGATGTGCTTTCGGCAGTTCATCCTGGCCGTGATGAAATCGTGAAGGTCCTGTTGAAAACCTGCCAAGAGGGATTTTGTCAGGACCTGAAACAGCGAGTCTTCGCTATATACCACCGAAGTTGCCTCGGCCAGAGTCAAGGAATTTAAGGACTGCTAAGCCTGTCCTTAGTGTCGGCTTCAGTCTTCAGGAGCGAATCCGGAATCTTAGGGAGTTGCTCGCTGAAAAGGTTCGAGCGCAGTCTGGGTCAAGCCTAGTTACTGTGAAGGTGGCGGAGCTCCTCCCAGAACTCAGAATCTCCGGGAAGACTAGAGAGTTGGGATCTGTCTCCCGGAGATGAGGAAGGGTTTTGCCCTCCATGCTCGTTTGGCTAGTGAGCAAGGCCACCTTTGTAGTGCAAGGGGTAGGGAGAGCCTCCCCCAAAGAGAACATTGTGAACGTCCCCTTGGCCGGAGTAAGTTTAGTGTTCTCTGCTTGCCACTCCGTCAGAGTACGTAGCAGAGAAGACTGAGCCTGGTCCCTCGGGAAGATGACAGTCTCCTTGGGGACCTTGTCAGATCGAATCAAGCTTCCTCCGTAAGTCTGGCATCACCTGGGTAAGGAGGCTCCAGACTGGGAGGAAGAACTCAAGTTCCTCCAACCTGCGGGTGCCTAGACCCTCAATGGTAAGGTACCCTCATGCTGGGGAGCATAAAGGGTTAGGCGCCAGGGATTCCCCTTATCGAAGGGAGGAAGGCTGGAGGTGTCCGGGACAGAAAAGGATCCGCAGCCGCTCCGCGCGCATGAATCCGAGATCAAACTCCCTTGGGACTTGACCTGCTGCGACAGGGAAAGAACGGAAGCGTTAGAGGATGATAGCTGAGATGAGAGTTGCGACAGCTTGTCGTCAACTCTCTTGTCGAGCTTCTGCATGAGAAGCTCGGCAAAAGCTTCTGCATCAAAGGAAGGAGGGGGGGAACCTCCTTACTCTGTTTAGTCCTTGATCCCTTCCCAGAGGTAGAGGCCTTGCTCGTAGATGGCATGGGACTAGGAGCCTGTGACGTCTTCGAGGGAACCCCGGAGCGGACTTTCTGGGTTTTTAAGGTCTTTTTCTTTATTGATTTTACCTTAGGGACAGTAGACCTTGCACCGTCCATAAGGCAAGAGGATTTCACAAATCCTCGGAAAGAAGAAGCAGAAGAAGAAGAAGAGCTGAACAAGTAATCACCTGCCTCACTTACCCCCTTACCTGCTTGGACTCCAGGTCTACATTCATGGGCTCTAAATTGATGTTCAACGCCGCAACATCTTCCGTGACCTCTCCGCATGCGGCCACTTCCTCCTGGGTGGGTTGGGTCATCTCCCGGATCCCAGCGATCAAAGGGGCGGCCACTTCGTCCGAAACTGACACTGAGATCCAGGCGCCGGGGAAGAGAACACTGCAGATATCCTTGGAAAGAACATAAGGCTTCCCTGCCCCGACGTTCCTCCCGAAGCTGCTGACCCAGGACTTGAGGGTCAAGAGCGAAGAGTCTCAGGAGTTGCGGTCAACCTGAAAGAAGGAGAATGTCACTAACGAAATCTCCTACTATAAAAGATATTATCCAATTATCCACAAGAGACGTAACTCAAAGGGAACTATGAACCGGAACTGAAATTTTGAACTTACCGACTCATCTAGAACCCGCTCATAAAGAGCGTAGCACACCTCACAACCATCGGGGTGCCAGACGACTAGATCCCCCACGTGGACGGCGCACCCGGAGTGGGACCTGCAGACCTCATGCCCACTCGCCTGTTGGAGGACCGCCGTACACCCCTGCTCCTGACAATGCACCACCTGTAAGTGGATGGGTACATGAGTATGCTAATAAGGCACGCCGGAGTAGCGTCTTAGGATAATAAAGATTGACTGGGCATGTAAAAGACCGGTCAGACCCGCCGGAAAAATCCGGTACGATGGTGAGGTCCAACTAGCTTATACATGCAAATAAAATAAAATAAAAACAGAGGGGGACCGCCGGAGTTACTCCGGAGAATACAAGAGGTCCCGCCAATAACATGCGTCAATAATTAACAAGTAAATACAGTGAATGGTTAACAAGAATAAACAGTCAAAGAGTTTTATAAAATGGCGCCGGAGGAGTCACGTTCACGACGATACAGTGACGGAGGAGGAGGTGTGGTGAGCACCGACCGACCATACACCATACCCACCGGAGTGGTATTAAGAAAGGAGGGTAACGAGAAAGCCAGACTACCTAGCGGAAAGCACATAAATAAACTAGTCAAGGAAAAATAGATACCTGGAAAGGAACAAAGTTCTAAATGAATAGAACAAAGGATAATCACTAGCGGACATGTGAAAATGAGACAGAAGACAGTCAGGTGGAGAACTCTAACTGGCTACATTGCAAAATTTTTCCCCGTGAGGCGACGGTCTCTGAGAACGACACCCTGGCTGGGGAAAAACATCACACTGACGCTAGGGAAGGGAGGATAGGCCAATGGAGGGACCCGTGGCGGCGGCCAGGGAGTGAGAGAGCACCCCGGACGCCATGAGGCCAACCCTTCTCTCTCCCGAGTCGCACATGTCGAGCGACTAACACGGAAGAAGAGAGGTAGGGGACCCTCAAAGGCCAAAGAGTGCAAGGAATGGTAAACAAGGTATGGTGGCCAGGAGTGGGGAGGCACCCCCAGACACTAGACAAGTTCTCGACAGGGTGCCGATCGGTTAAGATTGGAAACCCTGGATAGAGAGAACAAGGGAGAACCAATCAATGCAGGGAAATGGGTAAGGAATGTAGGCTATAAACGGAATGGTAAGGGCTAAGAGCTCTCAAGCCTTGGTAAGTTAACGAAGTATGCGAAAACAAACCAAGGGATGGGGAGAGCAGGTAGGAGAGGGAGAAGGTGGTAGGAGAGGGGGAATACCCATGAAGCTGGAGTGCTGTCCCGAAATCTGTGGCTCGGACAAGGGTAGGCTACGAGTAAGATACCCTCGCTATTCCAGCTTAACCTTACTAGGACTCAGGAGTCCAAACGGAAAGGCCGAAATAGGGAGAGGGAGGAAAACGCAGGCCTAACACCTCCATCCAAACCAACAAAACATCAGGGAAGCGCATAACATGAGACCCTCCTACAAACCTAACCTCTCCTTCCAAAGGAAGGGAGCAGAACCGTCAATAGCCTAACTTCCTAGGCTAACCTAACATTGCCGCCCAGCGGCCAGGGAGTTTAGCTCAGGAGGGAACACGGTATCTAACCGACTAGCCTATAAAAGTTAACCTCGCAAAAATGTAAAATAAATAATAAAATCAACATAAATGACACTTGTAGAAGGGTGAACCAAATCCAACGCGATATGAGCGCGGAGGGAAAATGGCTGACCTTCACTAAAATTAACAACGAACCAAATCCGTAAATATCTAAATCATCTGTGCGCTAGACATAAAATAAAACTAGTAGGCATATCCGTACCATCTCAAATAAAATACCCAAAAGCTGGAGGAGGTGAGGGTCCTTAAATAAAAACAAATAAGACTGATTAAAAAACGGGTAGGCCCGAGGGGGAAACTCGTAGCCTAAACGATAAGGGACCCGCACTTCCCCAGGGAAGGGTAACAAAACTAAAATAAAAAACCAATATGAATTATGTAGGATATACATAAAAACATAAGAGCATAAATAAATGGAGGGGGAGCGAAGCCCCAGCAAAAAACCCCACACCGAGACTGAAGGTCACATGAGGCCGGGAGGAAGGAGGCCGAGGCAGGCTTTATATGTCCCCCTAATTATAAAATTAGGAGGAAATAAGGAGCCCCAACCGCCTAAAATAAAAGAAAGAGATGGTACTCAACTTAGTGGAAGCTACATCTTGAGATGAAGCCATACTTCTCGCAAAAAAGGCACAAAAAGAGCGCACAAACCAAAAACGCAACGGACAAGAACGCGTGCTAAAATGGAATGAAGGTGGCGCTGGTTTGTTGATAGTCCGCGAGTGGTGCGGGCGTTGTATCGGCACCTCACTCAGTGGGACTTTTGACATTGGGAATGTCTACAGGGCGGAGGCCTGTGATTGTGACAATCTCACCCTTTCATATACACGACTCCATTTTATGGAGCTCGCACTGGGGGTAGTAACTCCAGCTTTGCATTTAGCTTTTTTCTCTGGTAGATTTAGCAATGGATTTACCTAGAAATAAGTGCTGAGTGGTTGTTTCACCGGGTGACACAGGTCGTATAACCCAGAAATGTAAGTGAGAGACTGTATTTTCCAAAATACAAAAAGAATCAAACAGGAGCTTTTGACCATTTGCGCAATGGTCCTCTTCAGCCAAGTGAATAAAAATGCTTGTTTATCTTAGAAAGACAAACTGAAAAGAATTTTTGTGACAGTCCAGGAAAACATCGAACAATCCTTCGGTGTGAATATAGCAGTTATGTAATGGCTGTTTCCCTGTATCTGTGAGCCAACCTTTGTGATCTTCTTAACGGCTGTCACTCAATCGTACAGTGCTCATTACTAGTGACTAGGTGATTTGTGGGTGGTGAACAACTTTCAGCATCAGGAATATACTCCTATGTCTTTCTTGTTACTATCACTACCAACTCTCTTGTTACTATCACTACCAATTCTGTGGCTATTATTCTTATTGAATTTGAATTTGATTGAATTTTCATATGTCAAAGCTACTTTAACATTACCTGCACTATTGATTAACTGGGCTGTTGATTTTAATTTCTCATGATTGATCACAGCAAGAGATTCATAACGCTTCCATTTCATGAGAAATGAAAATCAACAGCCCAGTTAAATAAATAGTACAGGTAATGTTAAAGTAGCTTTGACATATGAAAATTCAATCAAATCCAAATTCAATAAGAATAAAAGCCACAGAATTGGTAGTGGTAGTAACAACAAGAGAGACACATGAGTATATTGCATAAAGTGCAAGCTCTGTAGTTTATTTTATTTTGGGGAGACAGGTATGGGGAAGGACATTAGATTACTAGAACATAAAAAAGTGGTTAGGGACTTTGCTCAAAACAGTGCTACTGCTAAACATTGTTGGGAGAATAACCACGTCATGGATTGGGAGCGAGCTAAAACTATACATAGAAGTAGTCAAATGGGCCATAGGAGAGTAGTGGAGGGGGCTTTGGTAAATATTTGCAGCACATAAATTTAAATTTCAAGCAGTTTCTCGCCAGGCCCCCATAAATTTAAATTTCAAGCAGTTTCCCCTCATCTCTCCCCACACAGGTTGTCAAAGTGGTAGTTGTCACAGAAACAACAGACACTGATGCTGAAAGCCGTTCACCACCCACAGATCACCTAGTCACTAGTAATGAGCACCGTATGATTGAGCGACAACCATTAAGATCACAATGGTTGGCTCACAGATATGGGGAAACAGCCATTACATAACTGCTATATTTATGCCGGAAGATTGTTCGATGTTTTCCTGGAGTGTCACAAAAATTCTTTTCAATTTGTCTATTTAAGATAAGTATTTTTATTCAGTTGGCTGAAGAGGGCCATTGTGGGAGCAGTCAAAAGCTCCCCTGTTTTATCCTTTATGTATTTTGGAAAAATACAGTCTCTCATTTACATTATTGTAGCCTTTTACTCATTTGCTGTAACTGCTGAATTCCACAAGGAAATCATGAGCAGTAGTAAAGATGACCTTTCTATAGAATGGCAAATATCAGGGACATTATCCATGATTTCAAAGAGGAAATCAGGCCAGTCTTGGACGCCGAATTAGATGTAAGGTGTAATGATGCTCAGCCTTTAAACAAAAGAATAAAATGGTTGCACAATCTGCTTGGGCAGAGTTTGACATCAAAGCTCCAACTGGTAGCAATAACATGGCCAGTTTGGGTTACAAAACTTCAGTTCAAAAGATAGTAAGGGCTCCAACTCTCCGAGTAGCCCCAGCCTTCTGTCCCTTCACTTTTAAAACATGTCAGGTGAAGACAGATTTTCAGAATTTTGTGGTAACTGGGAAAGGAGAGCCAATGGCAGAATTAAAAGCTGTTTGTCTCTGTCATCCCGGTGTCTGATAATTCTACCAAGAAATTGGCAACACTTGTCCTTCCTTGTGGGATGAAAAAGCTCCCGCTGGACATAGCTATGCAACAGTTTTGAACCCCTATGAGAAAATCTTAGAGGGGACAGCCTTGGCTGGATTTCATGGCAGGCTCCATCTCCTCAGCATCATAACCTTTATTACCATGCTGGAAGTTGCCATTAAAAGGTATCCAGAATCTTCCAAAACAGTGTTTGCTGCTGTGGCCAAATCACCCTTCTGTAAGGACTTTTCAAAGAGTCTTTTGTGGCTCAATCCAGTGAACAAGTCCAACAACAGAACTGTACAATATATGCTCTCCTGGGAAAAAAGGGAACCCAGGAAACAAAAAACTTGAGATTTCCCTTTTCTCCCAAACCAAAGAAGGTTCGCCACGACTCTGAGTCATATAAGTCTCCAGTCACCCCTAGAGGATTCTCTCAAAAACAAAAGGGGACAACAGTAGCAAAAACACTGAAAAGGAAAAGCAACGCCTAGAGTGCCTATCAAAGGCAAAGGAAGAGGTAGAGCCTAATAGGAATCATATGGACGGGGTCGTCTTCTACAGCAGCACATGGAATGGAAGTCCTCCCCTTAGGGACACAGTATTTATCTTTAACGGGCTAGGGTGGAAATAGTCTCATACCCCTCCCTCTCTTTAAAGGAGGCTCTTACAAAAACTAGATCCCTCTTTGGGAGATTACATGCAGAGGGCCCTTTTAAAGGGAGCCATAGAGAAACATATTTGCCACGGCAGTTGGAACGCCAAGCACATCTCTTCAGTGTCTCCAAGAAGGATTCCTCCAAATGGAAGGGGGATCCTTGACCCATCCGGATGACTACTGTTGCCCAAGTATGTTTAATTGTTCTGCAAGGGACCTGGAATTTTTCTATAGATTTGAAAGATGCATGCTGACGCGTCCCTATCGTTTTTCCCTTCTACCCCTTCTTAGGGTTTGGGATAGGAAAGGTAACATACAGATTCAAGGCCGTACCTTTTGGGTTAAACATTACCCCAGGAATCATTACAAAATTAGCAACAGTGGTTGTCTGGGGAACTCAGAAAAGAAGGAACTCAACTGGTAGCCTACCTAGATGATTGATTAATCTGGGGGCCACCAGAGTAGAGTGCTTACAAATCCTTAGAGTGGTAGTTGACAGGCCCTAAGCAAAAGGCTGTCTAATGGTGTTAGAATAGATCCTGCCTTACACCCAGTAGACACCATCAGTGGCTGGAACTTTGTTGGGATATTCTTTATAGCCAGTTGTCTCTCCCTGCCAATACTCAAAACAGAATAAGAAATGACCCTGCAGGGTTGCAAAAGGTTCCTTGCAAAGCCCAGCATTTCCAGACAGCAGTTGGAACTCATGATGGGCCTGTTACAGTTCAGACCTGTGATAGATCCAATTCTTAGATAGCACCCAAAAAAATTTAAACAGATTTTGTCTATTGCATGCAAGAAAAAAGATGTGCGATTGGCTTTGTCAAAGAAATAAAAAAGTTGGGGAGATACTCTGGCTGTGGACTCAGAAGGAGTTTCTGACAAAACAGATCACCCTGACTCCTCTGTCTGTACAAGTGATAATACATATAGATGCCTCCTTGAGAGGTTGGGAAGGTCACTGGGAGGATCGTCAGATAGCAGGGAGGTGGTCACCTGCTCTGAGAAATGTTGTATCAACTTCCTGTAGCTGATGGCTGTCTTTTTGTCTCTCAGAAAAATGAAACTTCCAAAAGAGACACATTTTGTTGGTCCTAAACAACATGATTGCAATGTTCTGCATCAAGAAGTCGGACTCATGTTCACTTCCTCTCAATACAGTAATGCTATCCATCCTTTGGATGGTGCAAGCAAAGAAGTGGCACTTGTTCTACAATTTACATGCTTCCACAACTGGAAGTGGTCCTGTTTGCCTCATGCGAAAGCCACCAATTTCTAGTTTATGCATCTGTGAACTTGGACAATCAAGCAATAGCAAGAGATGCATTCCTATGAGACTGGAACAAATGGAGGACAATCTACCCTTCCCCCCCCATTGTCCCAGATTTTGAAGGCTTTGAACAAGCTTCTAACCTTCAAAGGAACCACTTACTTAATAACCCAAAATTGACCTAACAGGCATTGGTTCCTATTGCTTCAACAACGGGTGAAGAATTCAAGTCCATTACTGTCTGTTGTCTTATCCCAGGTAGAAGGGGGGAAAGTCGTGTAAATGTTCTCCTTTCTGAGCCGAGACCTTCACGTGCTGAATTTTAAATCTTGTCTGATGTGAAAATTACAGACATCGTCTATTCAGGGATTTGGGAGAATATCATCCTGCATAGACCTGAAAGAAAGTAACGAGTAAGATAGGTCTCACACGGTGTGTCATTGACACAGTGATGGCTGATGTACGAAGTGCTATTTGCGGTGCCACGTCTACAATGGCTACATACATATGCTGTCACTGTTGCTACTTCTTGCAGGTTGACAATAGGAACTGAGAACTGAGGTAATTGCTGTAGATAAAAGAGTCCTATACTCTATCAAGTGTCATCGTGCACTAATACTGGCCGAGACCGACTAAAAGAGAATTCTTGATATTAGTTAGTCTATCTTATGGAGCCTCTAAAGGATCATGAGAGTAACTCCTTTGAGGACCCACATCGGCTACCAAAAATAGGTTTTCCTACGTCAAAACGTGTTTTTTTGGTCAGAGGGAAAAACTCCTTATAAGCAGTCGGGAACTACTGGCTAGTTGGAAGTCTCTGCAAGCAGAAGATTTAGTCTCCAGGAAGACAGCAGCAATCTCAGACAATACAGTGACCCACTCGTAACTCAAAATGGAATTCTATATTGATTGGAGTCCAAGAAGATACATATGATGTCATAGCTTGTTCCAGGCAAAAACAGTGCTTTTGGGATTCACCAAGTAGGAAGGGCCAGATCTTTCTGACTGCATGGTTGCTACACCCACAAGAATGTCAGGACCTGTGAAAACTAGAAGGTTTGCAAACCTCGTTATGTTTGTGACAACCCAGAATTGAACAGCTGATCTGTTGCTCTCCCTGCTGAGACCCTCAAGCTTAGGCAATGGATGATACTGAACTGGCTGGTACATCTAGACTTCGAGGTGCTTCCTCCCTTCACTCTCCAGAGGCAATTTATAATCAGATTCTAGACTATCAAGAATGCAATACTGACCTTCATACCCCAAGTTAGCCACAGAGAGAATGTTTACCAGACTTAGTGTCTCTGGTGATAGATTGGCCTCAGTCTGCTCAAGGTACCTACAGGTTCAGATTTTAACAAACTCCCCCTTGCTTCAGGTAACCAACTGTATCATACTGTATGAGCTGGGGGTGTTTTTTTGAACCTGACTTGGAAATCTCTACTCAGTCCAGAGAGAGTCAACTAACAATGCTACCATCAACAAGGGTACCCATACCTGAATTGATGTAGAGGGGTTTCCTGCTCCATTAACTCTAGACAGCATCAGTACATTTTACTGGTTTCTCAGATATCCTAAAAAATCTTGCGCAAACATTGTTATCCTGTGTGCTTTGTCTTTATAACTTAGATATCCCTTAACGATTCAAGAAGTTCCTAGATCATTTGAGATAGAACACCTAAATCTACCATAAGAAAGTTGGGATGGAATTTAGATTCTTGATGAGACTACCTTTGGAACTCTTAGAAGAAGCTTTCTTCAAAAGATTTATGATCTAAAATCCTTTCTGCAATAATACTAGGCACTGTGAAAAGAGTTAGCTATAGTTAGTTTCATGTCATCTGTCTACCCACGGGTGATGATGTGGCATATGGAGATGCACAGCTTGTGATTGTTGAAAACTAACTTTTCCAACATTATTGACTTCTTATGATAAATATTCGAAATATTTCTTCAGTAACATATTTGAATGTTTATATGTACCAGAATCCTCAAACCTTCTTCTATAAATCTCATAAACAAGATGATTTGCATTGATAATATACCTATGCAAGCACAAGAAAGATGAGCTTGTATCAAACAGTCCACTCATACCAAACACACACAAATGATTGGCTTTCAGTAAGTGTTTTATCTCATTGGTATAGCAAAGGCCACATGTAAACCTGTGCCCACAAACTGTTCAGATCACAAGATATCCTCATCATTCAAACTTTATTCTGTGTTCATTTTCACTGCTTGGATATGAAAATAACTGTTGTGATACTGAAGTTATATCCACACCTGTAAATCAGAAAAATAAATTTTAATGATGTTGAGTGCTAGAACTCGAAGCATTGACAAGCAAATGATAGGCCTGTACTAGATATTTGATTTTACGATTTTACTGGCCTTTTTTTAAGGACACTTATTTCAAATCAGTCAAAATTACTTGCCAGTTGTAACCATTATTTATTTTATCTAAGTGTTGTTCCAATGCCTGCCATTAAAAATAAAGTTAGGCTAGCCTTATATGCTGTATATATGTCACCAACACAGAGTGACAGGAACTAAGTGAGATTTCAGACTTTTGCTCAACACCATTACCATGCAGTAATTGAAGTTTCCTGCCTTCCATCCAATGTTGCAGTGGCTGTTCCTTTCATATACCCCAGACAGCCTCATAGATGACAGTATTTCATGCTATTTTGAATATTACAGGTTGACCATCACTAGTCCGGCAATCAGTAGTCCGGAACAATCAGTAATCCAGCACAAATTTCGGCTAGAGTAATTTCTAATGTTTCCACAGTAATTTTCAAATTTCCCGGGTCGCTGCGCTAACTCGCTCGCCGGCCGCTTTGATTTGGTGGCGCAGTGTGCTTCATCAACAAACTGGTAGCCTAGCCTACATTATGCTGAACTCTATTCACATATTAACAGTATTATACAAACATCAACATAACGAATGTGCATCTTTTTCATGGATCTTCTAAAAAGTTATGCTTTACTACATTGTTTCCAATTGCGTATATTCTCATATTGCTTTTGTGTTATAAATTGCAATCAATGTTTTGTTTTGGGACTCGATATCGCCGCATTTAACCAAGTTCAAAGCGCTTTTCTTGCTTCTAGTTAGCGTAAATGAATATGGATACTTTATTTATTTGGGACAAGGATATTTTTCGTTATATGAAGTGTTTTTAAGTCGAAATATATCTTAAATAGGTCTCGTTGTGAAATTAATTTAGCTATTTTTTCGTTAATATATGACGTTTGTGGGAATCGCGGCTGGCCGTTTTGGGGACATGTTTTTTATTGAGTAAAAAAAATCAAGATTCCGTTCACTATTTTCTCTTGATTTCATCATAATACGAGCTTTACGTATTTATCTTTTATCAGCGTGAAAACAGTAGTAATTTGTATTCTTTCATGCCCAGTAGTTTTGATTAAAATACATTCTCTCCAGTTTTATTTACGGTCGAGTTTCATCCATGTTGCCGATGCACGATAATTTATAGTCATTAGCAGCTTGAATATTGTTTTCTCAGCTTCAGCTACAACTTGCAGCTTAAAGTTACTGTAGCAGTATATTTCCCTGCTGATCTTTTCTCCAAAGCGAACAAGAGTATAGTGTAAAAAATATTTCAGTCCTATTGTACAGTACTTAACGTCATTTGTAACATAACTACAGTAATTGTGTATTACCATACGATGGTTGAAATACAAGCACAACAGTTGTTATCCGATACGATTATCAGCAAAACAACAGTTTCTTGTTTGGTTGTTTATGGCTGTACACATTTACGCAAGAATATAACGTTACTAACAATACTTTTATCATTCTCTTTTACTTTTTTAACTAGCAGATGGAATAAAGAGATGGAGGAAAAGAAGTTGGTCTATTGTAAGCTGGTCTTTCTCGCTGCCTGTGCCTGCGCCTGCGCGAAATCTAAAAATATTTCCTAAATATTTTTGTACTGGTATTAATTGCTAACCCCATCGTAAACTCGAGATATCGTATGTCGAATTATCGTAACTCGAGCACTACCTGTATTTGATAATTGTCTTTTCTTTATTAACCAACTTGTACTGATTTATGGGATATTTTAATTCTAGGATGAGGTGCTTAGTTACTGTGTTTCGTGCATTCTAGCCTAATAAATGGCTAATCCGGCAAAATGGCTAATCCAGCACCCTCAAGGTCCCAATGATGCCGGATTAGTGATGGTCAACCTGTATCTTACTCGTGTAATTTACATTCAAGAAATTAGTAAAAGATTTTTTATTCAGTCACACAGCCAGATATTTTTTTATTTACCTACTTTGAGATAAAACATAATTATTGAAAGACCATTGTTAGTTTATGTTTGAACAGTTTAGACTATTTGATACAGATTATGTACATTTCTCCTTCCATGACTAGCTGCATATAAACCTAAAGCGATCTAACTGCACATACCCCACAATCTAAGTCAGATTTGGAAGAGTGATGTAGCAAGAGAAAATTATTTTCACATGTAACTTTTTCCTTGAAGTATGGCAAAAATGTGACTTTTTCCTTGAAGTATGGCAAAAATGCAAGGACCACATCATCTAAAAAACCAACCATATCAGAGAATGTGCAACTATAATCTATGTCATTACATCTGCCCACTCACCAACATAGGTTTTAGGTAGATGTGGCAATATGCATATCGTAGACTTACTGTCATAAAGATGCAAACTATTTTCTTTAGAAATAAATCTGAATGCTTATATATACAAAGAACCCCCACATCTTTATATATCATAAACATTCAGATTTATTTCAATAATAATACAATAAATCTGCATGTTTATGATGTACAGTATATAAGGTGTGAGGGTTCTTTATATATGTAAGCATTCAGTTTTATATACAGTATGCAACTCACCCAGTAATTACTATAGCTAAGAGTTTCTACTCGCCGGCAGTTAGAATTCTGAAATTCGCGGTAGTGATTCTTTTGCTTGTATAGGTGACTATGCCCTGCCCACTATCGGGGTACGAAAGAGGAACAACACCGCCAACACGACAATTTGTTTCTGCCGCTTGTAGCGTCAACACCTGGTGTTGGTTCAGCAGTCTTGAGTTTTTGAATTCGTATTCTCTGCCATGGTGAAATATTTTTGTAGCCTTTCGGCATTCCTTCATTTTGACTTTCACAATTTTGACCTTTTTGACTAGCTAGGATATGGCGGACACTAGTAGTTTTAGTTTCCGGTATTGCAGTAAAGGCTGCAATACACGGATGACCAAAGTGACGTACGATTCTCACACCATATGTTCTGGTTGTAGAGGTCAAGTTTGTTCTATTAATTTGGCTTGTGATGAATGCAGGGACTGGGGAGAACAAAAATGGAAGACCTTAAATTCTCATTTAGCTAACCTAGAAAGAGATAGGGAAAGGAAAAGCAGCCGCTAAAGCCAGGGAGAGATTAGCTAGTGAGGCTTTGACTCCTAGATCGGGTAAGGCTGACATTTCTGTTAATTTTCCAAATATTAACCCTTCCCCATCTGCATCAATTAATTAATCCACCTACTCCTTCTCCTGGCTCCAACACTTCCGAACCCGATCGCTTCGCCAGCCTTGAAAATAAGTTTGAACGAAGGTTAAATCTTGTGGTAAGTACAGTGGCCCAGTTAGGGCATCAATGCGTGTCCTGATGGACAAGAATGAAATTAGTGCTAAAAGTGAAGCATCAGTGGAGGGGCCTGCTGCTCGTCCCACTGGTTCTCCTAGCTGCAGGTCACTGCCATACTCCCCTCTACCTGGGAGGAGGCGTACTGGTAGCCCAAGGGAGGTCAGAGGGGTCTGCCCACTGGCAGTCATCTCCTCAGTCCAACCTGTTGCATCCCAGGTTGCGACTAGAGACAGCCACTGGAAAGGTGTCTCAGAAGTGCATCGGCTTTTGTCAAGTTATGAAGAGGCGTCGCCTCGTAGGAGCTGTCTTCGTTGTTTCATGGAGGATTCTTGCCCGCTTAAGAGACGCTTCTCGGGAAAAGACCAGTCTCCACGTCTCCCTTACAAGAGAATGAGGGAGCTCTCTTTCAGTCCTCAACCTTCGTGCAGCAAGTGGGACTCTCCAGAGCGGTTCTCCTCTCCTCGGCGCCAAGAGTGAGGTTCTAGCTCTCATCACCTCTCAAGCGAGCAGCCCCAGGTGTCATGTAAGCGCCATTCCCTCAGAACATCTTGTTTTGGTGGAACGTTATGTGGAGCACCTTGATACAGCCAGGCGTCCTGTTGCGGCCGAGCGCCCTGATGCAGCCGAGCGCCCTGATGCAGCCAAGCACCCTCTTTCGTTGGAGTGCCCTGAAGCGGCCGGACTTACGATTGTGCTCGAACCTTTTCAAGTTTCCAAGCGCCCTGCAGCCTCGAATAAGCCTTCTTCTGCTTTGGACCCAACTCTCGAACCTTTGGAACAGAAGCTGGATAATATCCTTCATCTTTTACAGAAACCTGCAGTGCAGACAGCCCCTGAATCAGATTTGATGACATCTCCAATTTCTTCAGTTGAGGAAGAAGAGGAACAGGATACGTCTTCTACTCCGTATGCGGCGCTCCTTAAGTGCCTTCTGCAGCAGTTCCCAGAATTTCACTCTGTCCTCTCCTTCTCCAGGCTTGTCTTACATGATGACCTATAGGCCCGTGGATTTGGCAAGTCTTCCTAAGATGGTTCTTTCTAAATCTTCGAAGAAAGCTCTGTACCAAGTAGAGGAATGGCTTTCTGACAAGAGAGATCAAGGAAGGGCCTGTTTTAGTGTTCCTCCCTCTCATCTCTCATGTCAGCGGTGCGTGTCGTATGCCACGGGAGAAGCTCCTTCCCTGGGAGTACCTGCCTCCTCCCAGGGGGACTTTTCTACGCTCATTGACTCGGGATGAAGATCGGCTCTCGCATCGGCGAAGACATTCTTTTCAGTTCAAGAGATTGATCACCAGTTGAAGAGTGTTTTTAAGGCCTTTGAGGTGTTGAGTTTTCTTGACTGGTGTTTGGGAGCAGTCGCCAAGAAGCTTCTAGAATTTCCTTCCCTGCGTGCTGAAGCCACAGACCTGGAGAATTTTCTCTCTTGCGCAAATAGGGCAGTCAGAGATGGATCGCATGAAGTAGCTGCCCTGTATGCCATGGGCGTCCTGAAGAAGTGCGAACTGCAGGTCTCGTTTACGGTGAAGGGTGTTTTCGACCACACAGAAATCGGCCCTACTGTTTTCCCCTCTGGATAAACATCATTTGTTTCCTCTGTTCACCGTAAGTGAGATTGCAGCGAGTCTTCATCAGAAGTCAACGCAAGATTTGTTGATTCAATCAATGAAACACCAGAAGGATAGACCTGCCTCTTCAGTTAACCATCATCTCTCGATCAGCCTAAGCCATTTCGTGGAGGAAATCAGAGATCGCACCCCAGGTCCCGAGGTTCGGTCAGGTTTGCTCCCGGAGCGATCAAGAAATCTTCCTCAAGATCTTCCTCTCGCAAGTGAGGATTTGGTCCTTCGTGCTCCTGTGGGGGCCGGGCTTCATTTCTTTTGGGAGAGATGGTGCAAAAAAAGAGCGGATATGTGGGTAGTCAAAGTTTTAAAAGAGGGATACTCTATCCCCTTCAAGGAAAATCTGCCATTGACCGACACTCCAGTCGCATTGACAGCTTACTCCATCAGCTCGGAGTAGTATTCGGCCATGTCAAAGGAAGTATCCTCTCTTCTGAACAAAAAGTCAATAGAATTAGTGAAAAATGCAAACTTGAAAGGATATTGCAATTGCCTTTTTTGGTATCCAAAGCTTCAGGGGGTTGGAGGCCAGTGCTCAATGTAAGTGCCTTGAAAGTTTTCGTCGAAAAGACAAAATTCGACATGGAAACCATCTACTCAGTTCTCACTTCCATCCATCAGGGAGATTGGATGATATCCTTGGACATGCAGGTATATTCCGGTTCACCCAGATTCGAGGAAATACCTACGTTTCTTTTTCGAGTACCAGATCTTTCAATTTCGAGCACTTTGTTTCGGTCTCTCGACAGCCCCACAAGTCTTCACTCGAGTGTTGGCTCCTTTGGCGGGCTGGCTACATTTAGCGGGAGTAAGGATCTCATTATATCTGGATGATTGGCTAATTTGATCACCCACGAAGAATCAGTGCACGGACTTACAAAAAACTCTTCTCTTGACCCAGGAATTAGGACTAACAGTGAACTTCTCGAAGTCACAAATGGCTCCCACTCAGAAGATTCTTTATTTGGGAGTTCTGATAGACTCTTTGAGTTTTCGGGCTTCTCACTCAGAAGAGTAGAAGACTGTTTGAGGAAGGTAGACCTTTTCCTCTCGCTTCGTTCTTGCTCCACCACCCAGTGGATGAGTCTCTTGGGGACATTGTCCTCTCTGGAGCAGTTTGTAAGACTAGGGAGACTTCACATGAGACCTCTCCAGTTTTATTTAAGAGCTTGTTCGGATTGGAAAGTTCATCAGGACAGCCATGTCTTTACGATAACCTCAGAAATAAAGGAGGATCTGCGCTGGTGGAGGTCCACAGAAAAACTTTTGGAAGGGAAGTCACTTGCTCCAGTGAGCCCGACTTAGACTTCTTTTCTGACGCGTTGGATGTAGGTTGGGGAGCGCTCCTGGGGAACCTGGAAGTCTCGTGGAAGTGGTCTTTAGAGGAGAAGGAGATGCATATCAACATGAAGGCAATTCTTCTAGGTCTACAACATTTTGCAATGCAGGTACACAACAAGACAATAGCGGTACATGTGGACAATGCCACAGCCCTAGCATACATCAAACATCAAGGGGGAACACACTCTTTCTCCCTCTGTGAGGTAATGAAAAACCTGCTATGCTAGGCAGACCGGAACCAGACGCGATTAGTCACTTAGTTCATACAGGGCAAATGCAATGTCCTGGTAGATGAGCTAAGCCGTCACCGGCAGATTCTTCCCACAGAGTGGACACTAGATTTTCGTGTCTGTACCAGCCTTTGGAAACTATTGGGTCAGCCAAGCATAGACCTGTTTGCAACTTCCAGGAATTACCACCTTCCTCTGTTCTGTTCCCCCTTTCCGGACCCTCTAGCTTGGGCGACGGATGCAATGACCCTGGACTGGTCCAACCTAGATCTGTATGCTTTTCCTCCGTTCATGATGATTCGGAGAGCAATAAGAAAGTTTCACCTACACCACAATGTAAGGATGACTCTAGTGGCCTCCATCTGGCCGCAGGAGGAGTGGTTCCCGGACCTGATTGATCTCCTCGTAGACTTCTTGAGACTCCTTCCTGAGATTCCAAGTCTTCTCAGACAACCCCATGTCAGGAAGTTCCATCAGGGCCTATCCTCTCTGGCCCTAACAGGATTTTGACTGTCGTCAGACTTGTTAGAGCAAAAGGCTTTTCTAGATCAGCAGCAAAGGCTATCGCCAAATGTAGATGCCAGTCCTCCAATAACATCTACCAGGCTAAGTGGGCACGCTTTAGAGGTTGGCATAAGAGAAATAAAGTCTCTTCCTCTAGAACTTCTATTTCTCAGATAACCGACTTTCTGCTATATCTGAAATCCTCGAAAAGGTTGTCGGTCTCAACTATTAAGGGTTACAGAGTGATGCTAAGCTCCGTTTTTTGGCATAAAGGTCTAGACATCTCGAGCAGCCAAGATTTGGCCAATCTAATTAAGTCCTTCAATGTCTCCAAGTCCAAGAAAGAGGAGTCCTTCTCTTGGAATCGTGATGTAGTCCTTAAGTGGCTTTCAGACCCTCGCTTTGAACCTAAGTGCTCTTCCTCTCTAAGGGGTCTGACTCGGAAAACTCTCTATCTGGTTGCCTTAGCAATGGCTAAGAAAGTAAGTGAGCTTCAAGCAATAAGCAAAAAGGTGGGGTTTTTGCAAAATAGCATGGTCTGCTCCCTTCTGCTAGGCTTTCTAGCAAAAAATGAGAACCCATCACATCCCTGGCCCTGTTCCTTCTCGATTCCAAGCTTATCGGACATCCTAGGCACGGAAGAGGAAGAAAGAGAGCTTTGCCCAGTACATGCTCTCAGATATTATGTACATCACACAGAGAGGATTAGAGGCCAGTTTAATAATCTCTGGTGCTCAGTTAAAAACCCCTCTAGACCCCTTTCAAAGAACGCCATTTCGTTTTTCTTGAGGGATCTTAAAGTTGAGGCACACTCTCAGTTAGCGGAAAGAGACTTAACACTATTGAAAGTGAAAGCGCATGAGGTGAGAGCAGTTGCTACTTCGGTGGTGTTCAGACACAATCTTTCTCTCTCAGCAATCCTGGAAGCAACCCATTGGAAATGCAAGTCGGTGTTCGCGATGCATTATTTGCGGGACGTCGAGACAGTTTATGATAATTGCAGTACCCAAGGACCTGTGTCCGTAGCTGGCGTAGTGATGGGTGAGGAAGTGTAGGAAGCGTCCCTTCCTTTCTTTTCCTCTTCGCCTTGAAAATGGTGTTGAGTTTTTGGGGAGCCTAGGAGGGTACGACGTACCTGGAGTGCCCACTAGTTTTTTAGGGTTGGGTAGTGGTCTTGTTTTTTATAGTTAATAGTTAATCATTGATTTTATTGTGGTATAGGTGACTTTGTTGTTCTGGTATGTTTTTGTTGTAGTACTGTGCCCAGGGCAGGGGCAACTATGTACGCTTTGTCGGCCATCGGTCTACACCTTCGCCGCAAAGCTTAAACTTACACTTTGTCAGCCATCGGAGTACAGTACTCCTTTGCTGCGAAGTGTCCCACTTAAGTAGGGCCGCTTACGGCCATGCCACCAAGTTGCTACAGGTGAGAAGAGCACCACCAGAGGCAGTATCTACCTGCAGCAGCTCTCTCACCAGGTAAGGAACAACAATTACCTTATTCATTCTAAAGTAAGAATTTGTCCATGATTCCCCACCATCTTTCAATGTGGAATCAGCTATAGTAATTACTGGGCAAGTTGTATATACAGTATAAAAGTGACATTTTTATAATAAAATAAAGTTTTATATATACTTACCCAGTAATTTCGGACAGAGCCCACCCTCCTCCCCGCACATGGACTTTTTGGTTGTATAAACAAATTGTCGTGTTGGCGGTGTTCCTCTTTCGTACCCCGATAGTGGGCGGGGCATAGTTGCCTATACAAACAAAAGAATTGCTACTGCGAATTTTGGAATTCTAAGTGTCAGCGAGTAGAAACTCTTAGCTATAGTAATTACTGGGTAATTATACATAAAACTTTATTTTATTATAAAAATGTCATATTTATTTCTAAAAAAAAATTTGCATCTTTATGACAGTAAGTTACAATATGCATATTGCCACGTCTACCTGAAACCTTGAAACGTATGTTGGTAAGTGGGCAGATGTAATGAAATAGACTATAGTTGCAAATTTTCTGATATGGTTGGTTTTTTAGATGATGTGGTCCTTGCATTTTCCCATACTTCAGGGAAAAAGTTACATATGAAAATAATTTTTTCTCGTTCTGTCACTGTTCCAAATCTGACTTAGATTGTGGGGTATGAAGAGGAGGTTGACTGTGTCCAGTTAGAGCCCCGTAGGTTTATATGCAGTTAAACGTGGAAGGAGAAATGTACATAAATTTATTCTGCTGTGATAGGGATCTGAACTTTCATGTCTAAATATGCCATGTCTCTTGTTGCACATTCTTTATTTTACCAAGGTCAGTAATTTAAACATGTGGTTTATATATGTTCACAAGGTGAATTCACATGAAGTACCTACGAACTGGGGATGTGTCTCAGATTTTAAAAAGACTGTGTCATTAGAAGATATTTTAATGCTGCAGTGATGCAGTTCTGTTTTTTCTCATTGCTTAAAAGTTGTGGTACGCCGCTGGAACTGCGTAGCTCGTAATGCAGATAGGAAATCCTTTTCTCTCTTGTTTTAAAAAAATTCTGGCATAGACCTGTGGTGAGTATGAAGGTGCATGTGTTGTGTATAGGAGCAAACCTGCTAATAAGGAGATATTTTCAGTTCAATATAGTCTCCCAACTTTGTACGGCATGATCTTTGGTGTGAATTCCTCATCCTTGCTTAATGTTCCAGCAGATCCCTCTGTAATGGTACCTCTGAATATGGCATACCCAATGAGGTCCTGTTATCCCTGATATCAGTTCTCGACTGGAGGCAGAGACCGTAAGCAGGATTACCTACATCAGACAAGAGTCAATCACTGGTTTGCCTTTAAAACCAGTAATGTTTTCTCTGGGTTTGGTGTACTGGCCTTTGCCTAGTGCTGCACTATCCTACCATCCTTGTCAATTTGGTAATTAACTATATGAATGCCAGGCAAGATTTGTAGAATACCAAATTTTCTTATTAAGATTAGTTATTTCTATACTCACCTAACATTCATAGTACCCATCCAGCCTCCACAGTTTCCAGTGGGTAGAAAACTTAACTGAGGCTTTGAGAATGGTAGTTTTTCCTTGCATACCTAAGGGAAGGTAAACAGGAAGAAAAGATAGGCTGACCTTAGGTAGGTAAACAGGTAGACGAAATAGGCTGATAAACCAGGTATGACCCCTCTTACTTTCTTCTATTTTTATAAACTGCTGAGTGAGCCTGCAGCTCAAAACCTGTAGCCATATGAATATTAGGTAAGTATAGAAATAACCTATTTTATTATGAAAATTGTCATTTTTTTTTATTTGAAAGGGGCAAAAAATGAGGTTACAAGGTGGATTTTTAGGCTAAAATTGACATATATGATGTCCTTTATTCCAGGTATAAGTACTATAGCCATGTAAGGATTTTCACCCCAAAACTTACTGCCCCATATTGATTAGTCATGATTGCATGCATCGTAATCTTCAGCCAGGGTCAATTATGTGAGATCTTATAAATGAAGGAATCCTTGACTTTCTTCATTTTCAGAATTTATTTGGTAGTACAATAGTCTTTTAGAGTAAGGAGTTTGAAATTTCATGTTTAAAGTGAAATTTGGCCTCTCATCCTTTGATAATGTACTTAAATGTGTCCTAGGTGCTTCTCTTTATTAGCAGTACAGTATACTACAGCTAAATGTTGGTAAACTTTGATGTATAATGTTTTCCTTGGTGCTTTTCAATTTTTTTCTTACAGATCAGAGCTTATCATAACAAGGAGGGTGAAGTTCTTTATTATCTGAATAAAGATGGCAAAACTTTTGGCATTGCAAAAGCTAAAAGTGTATGGTACATATGCTTACGTGCCTTAAGAGAAAAAGCTGTGTTTTCTTTTACATCAAAGAAAGTTAAAACTGATCGGAAGTTGAATGATCACATTAAGACTGTACATAAAAGATATGAAGAAATTCAAGATTGGTTGAAGTTATCTCAACAGTGTTTGGAATCCTGGAAGGTAAATATTGTTTTTCATTTTTAATGCAAAACTCTCATTTATTTTGGCTTTTTATGCACAGTATGCCTTTACTTTGTTTTGAATATATAGTAATACCTTTAAGAAGTTTATAGATTAATATGAAGAACACAGATTTAAAATTTGTAAGGATCTGAGCCATTATTATTAAATATCATGCTACATGTTGTGAGTGTTTTTGAATGTTAATTACAGTATTAATTTCATAGGCCAAATTCAATGCAAACTTGGAAAGTAAAGAAATAGAATAATTGCTAACTGCTGTATGTCATCATTTATATCATGGCGTAGGTGAATGTTTTGAAATGAAGAAGTGTGTGCAGTGCAAACATTTTAAAACTATGAAAAACTTTAATATACAGTACTTAACAGTCAGATTATGTTATCTACATGTGTAGATTAATTTCATTTAGTAGAGTTGGAAGTGTTGCTGCACTTTTTGGTAAAAACTTCATAATGTAAATAATGCTTTGCTATTTACTGCAGGATTTCATGCAATATAGTATGCTGTAGAAATGATCAAAGATTGCCCACCCCAGAAATTTTTAGTATCCTGACTTCATTTGTTTGCAGTGTTGTCCTCCATATCATTAAGCAGTTGCTGTTGTTGTGGGGTTTAGAGGATGACAAGCTGAGAAACAATGTCCCAGTGTTCTGATGCTGTTAGACATCAAAGCCTTGTGAGCCTTACACCTTAGCTGTTGACCTAACAGACTGTAGTCAGACCTTTTTGTTAATTTTTCTTTCCTTCTATCAAAAGAGATTGTGTGATGAAAACCCAGAAGCAATTTGGATTACAAAAAATTCTCATACTGGATCTTTGGTGGAGGGTGGAAGTGGATAGCATACCTTTCCACCTGTAGAACTGGAGTTACAGACATGGCCCAGCAAGGGTAAACATAATGTCAAACTTTATCCTCATCGTTGGTTTCAGGTTTGATGGGCTGACAGCCTGTAAGGCACTAAGGGTGCTCCCTTGATTGGGAAAGGTATTGAAATAATATTAAAACATTTTGAGGTAACAAAAACAAGAAAAATTAAATTCAAGCAGGGTCCAATCTTAATAAATTTTTATTCCATGTTTGGCGAAGGTCTAGGCTTGTGATACTATTAACCCTTAAACGCCGACTGGACATACCGTACGTCGACTAAAATGATCTGTTGGGTGCCGAGTGGACGTACGGTACGTCGACTACAAAATGTTTTTTTAAATATTCGCGGAAAAATAATTGTAGGCCTAGTTTGCGAAAAGGTTTTAAATCACGTGCCTTGAGGGATGCTGGGAGTTCACGGATCACGCTGTTGTTTTGTTTAGAAGCGTTTCCTATCTGTTGATCATGCGCCTAATTTCTTCCTTCCCGCACTACAAAGCATCAGCGGTGCATCGTCGGAGAGCGATTTCTTGACGCATTCGTGTTTTGCAGAACTTTTGCGAGTGTTAGCGTATTTGTGACGCAACAGAACATTTGCAGAGATGTCCCAACGTCGTCAGGACCATGAAAGGTGCATATTGCCTGTCGGTAGTGAGCGTGTGAGGTGAGTTTTAGATTTGGATGCTGGAGAGGGACCAAGCACCCAAGGTGACCCAGCTTTTCAACGCTGTGCTGTGCGGCCACGTGTGACCAAAGGGGACCAAGGACCACATCCCGTGCCTTTTACGACCCCTAGGAAGCATCGGGGTGTCCTGAGGGGCATCTGTAAGCATTTGGGAGGCCTCCAACAAAACGACATTGACGAGTACTTGTTGGAGCTCGATCGAGAGCAGGTGGAAAGTCCTCATTTTGATGGCAGTTGGTCACGCCCGATGTCAGCGATGATGAATATTTGCCCCCAATGTCCGTGTCACAATAAAGCCACAGCAGGAAAGTGAACTGGAATTTAGTGGTTTCAGTGCTTATGAGGGAGAGTCTGAGGAGGAGGAAAAAGTTAAGTATACCTTAGTTTTACCAGACCACTGAGCTGATTACCAGCTCTCCTAGGGCTGGCCTGAAGGATTAGACTTATTTTGCGTGGCTAAGAACCAATTGGTTACTTAGCAACGGGACCTACAGCTTATTGTGGAATCCGAACCACATTATAGCGAGAAATGAATTTCTATCACCAGAAATAAATTCCTCTAACTCTTCATCAGCCGGTCATCTGGGAACTCCGCCCATCGAGTGACAGTCTGAAGCTCAACCAGCTCGGCCAACAAAGGGCTCTGAGGAGGAGGAGGAGGCAGCAATTGTGGCTGGTGGGGACGAGACAGAAAGTGATGGTGAAAGTGGGGAGGGTGGGAGGCGAAGTCGTGCCCGCGCACGCACGGGCCCGTAGAAGGTCGCAACATCGCGGCAGCTTAGGTGAAGGCCGTTCGTCCGAAAGTGATGAGGGGTGGTTGCAGAACCCCACCCCACCTAACATGCACCCATTCACGGCAGCACCTGGACTGACCGTCCCTGTGCCTCTCACTGCACTGGGGTTCATTCAGCTCTTCCTGACGCGGGAATTGCTGGAATACCTTGTTGCAGAGATGGCGGATTACGCTCAGTACTGCCGTGAGGAACTGCAGACGATGTTTTCGTATCGCTGGCGGGCTGCAACCTCACGGACATAGCACATTTTTTGGGGCTCCACATTTTTTTTGGAATGATGCCTGCTGCCGACGTCAGGCAATATTGGAGGCGGAATATTTTTTAAGTAAGCCCAATGTGCCCGGCATTATGCCCCATGATAGTTTCCTGGCGTTGGACAGGTATTTCAACGCCTTCAACCAAAGGGCCATACCCCGGAATAACCCCGACCACCTCATCTTAGTCCGCCCAGTGTTGGACTACATTCGTGAACGGTGCCAGTTTCTCATGGTTCCTTCCAAGAACCTTTCTTTGGATGAGGGGATGATGCCATACAAAGGGCGTCTAAGTATAAAAGTGTACAACCCCAAGAAGCCAAAGAAATATGGTGTGAAGTTATTTTTTATTACGGAATCCAACACTGGATACGTCGTGGACTTCTCGGTGTATTCTGGGGTCTTCTCCACGCTGCGTGACACTGTCTTCGGTCTTGTGGATCATTTCCGTAACCAGGGATACCACCTGTTTATGGATAATTATTATAACTTGGTATCCCTGGCCCAGGAACTGTATGAAGCAGGTATGCACGTCAGTGGTACCCTTCGGTTGGTGCGTGGGGCCCGAATGTCCTCAAGAGGTGCTCTAGCCAGCCGCAACACCTGGCAAGAGGAGAGATAGAGTGGCGGCGGAAGGGAGATGTCTTTGTCATCTGTTGGAAGGGGGTCCGACTCGTGCCCATGATTATGACAAGTCATGAGCCCATCCAAGAAGAGATTGTTCAGCGGAAGAAGACACGTCGGCAGGGCCGAGTTATGTGTGAGGAGTTTCGTGTCCAACGGCCTACTGTCATCGGGCACTACAATAGGCACATGGGAGGAGTTGATCTCTTTGATCAACTCATCCAGTATTATCCCTTCGCCAGGAGAACCGGGAGGTGGACACAGAAGCTCCTCAAATACCTCCTTCAGTTGGCCCTCCAGAATGCCTACATCCTCTACTGTGGGTACAATTCGGACGCCCAAAGGTTGTCCCACATCCAGTTTCTCGAGGTGGCTGGGAATACCTTCATAAACTTTAATCCAGAGGAGTAGCCTTCCAACACCAACCCCCTACCCCGAGCTCCAGATCTGCCCCGAGAGGATAGGACAGATGTCGCTAGGAGGGCCAACCTCAGTCTTCCTGCTCCTGCCGACGCCGCCCCTGCTGCCGCCGCCCTTGATGATGCCGCCCCTGCTGCCGTCCCTGCTGATGCCACCCTTGATGATGCCGCCCCTGCTGCTGCTGCCCTTGATGATGCCTCCCTCCCTCACATTCCAATGTCCCGTCGGGTAGTGGACCCTGTGTGTCGGCTGCAGGCAGGGGATCACACACTGGAGCTCCTAGAAGGGCGTAAGCAGAAACGGTGCCGGGTGTGCCATATGAATGGCAGAAGAAGAGACACCCGGTACGTCTGTCGCACCTGCAAGGTAGCACTTTGCAGGTTCGGGGGAGTGTGACCAAAGTACCACACTGCGGTCATGTGTATATATATATATATATATATATATATATATATATATATATATATATATATATATATATAAGGGATTTTGACTGAAGGAAAATATATTTCTGGAGAGGGGACCGTGTCACCCGATGAAAAAGTCCATTCAGCACTTATTTCTAGGTAATTCCGTTTGCTAGATACCAGAGAAAGCTAAATGAAATGCTGGAGTTACTACCCCAGAGCGAGCTCCATCAGATGGAGTCGTGTATGGAAAAGGGTGAACTACAAAACACGGAACCTTATCCTATAGAGATCCCAAGGTCAAAAGTCCCATAGGGAGGTGCCGTTACAAACCCATGTACCACCCGTGGACAGCACACAAAACACCGCTAGTCGCATTCCATGAAAGCAGCACCCCACTAGAATGATGTTTACTATGGGAGGGACATGACACATGGTGGAGGTGGGTCATCGGGTGACACGGTCCCCCTCTCCAGAAATAGATTTTTCCTTCACAAAATCCCTTTTCTGGATCGGGTCCCGTGTCAGCCGATGAAAAATTTAACAGAGAAATAAACATAATTCTTAAACTAAAAAGATAAAAATTTAAGGGAACAAAAGACCGAAGGTCCAAAAGAAACTTTTCAATCACTAGTAACAATAACAATAATGTACAAAAGAAACTGATGTTAGCTTAAAATTAACATGACAATGTGAAAAAGTACATAAACAAAAGAACTATACAATATTGAAAACCTTATAACTTAAATGTGTCATTTAGACAAATACATGGATAACACAGCCAGGTGAGAAGTCAAGGCAAGCCTGACTGAAATGACCGTAAGGGGATAACTGAGGCAGTGGAGGAGGAAATGACTAGGAATCAGAAAGGGAACCAGAGGGAGGGACAACGTTCCCTGCCGCGACTGCTGAGAATTTAAGAGCTTCTAAGGATTTCAAATAGTGACGTTTGAAAACCAAGGGTGACTTCCAACCGTGTACCTGGTAAGATCCGTGAAATTCATGTAATGAAAGTAATTAATGGAGGTGGCCACAGCTCTGATATCATGAACTTTTGGGACTGAGTCAGGTTAGCCTGCTTGATAAAGTAAAGGATCTGTTGTCTAATAGCAGACATAGAGAGATTACCCCTCCTTCCCTGATAAAGAGAGGCCCAGAAGAGATGTGAGAGGACCTGTCTAAATAAGCCCTCAAAGTATGAACTGGACACAGGGACAGGTCTAGAGGCAGAGGAAGAATTTTCCAAGGCGACCAGGAAGGTAGGGTGAGGAATCAGCAAAACCTCCCCTGATGGAAGGAAGTCGACGTGGTTGGGTTCCCTAGAGAGTGCAGACAGCTCCAAATTCTAGCACCTAAGCCAGGCTAACTAAAAACAACGTTTTCCTCAACAAGGAAAGGTAGGGGCAGGATTGATTATCGATATCTGAGGCTAACTTCAACACGCCATTTAGAAACCAGGAAACCGTATGTGGACGGATTACTGGCCTCAGACGTACATGCTTTAGGGATGGAAGAAAAGTAAGGGTCTGTGAGGTCAATTTTGAAACCATACAAGAACACTTTACGAGCCGACTTGACTGTAGTAACAGTACTAGCGGCTAAACCCTTCTCAAACAGTGATCTAAAAAAGGAGATTGCTAAATTAATGGTCATTACTGTAGCCTCAGATTCTCTTAAAAAGAGTGCTAGTTTCTTAATTGCTGAGTCATGTTTGACGAAGAGTGGAGGCCCGCTTATCTGATTCTAAGAACATGGTATTGACAGGATCAACGTTAGCATCCCTTTGAGCCGCAAACTTCATAAAGTCCACAAAGCCAGGGCATTTTGGATTTTTGAGGAAGCTGACACAGTCTGAGTTTGTACTACTTGTGTTAGTTCCGGCCTGGGATTCGGATGTGGCGAAGTTTCAGTTCTAGTAGAAGAGGAAACCAGCTGCTCTTTGGCCAGTAGGGAGCCACTAGAGCTACTTGACCCTTGAACGTCCTCGGTTTGTGGAGGACGTTCAACAACAAGTTCACTGGAGGGAACAGATAGATCACCTTCCACCTGTTCCAATCCAATGACATTGCGTCCGTGAAAAGAGCTTGAGGGTCCAGGTTGGGAGCTACATAATGAGGGAGCTTGTTGTTGAGCTTGGTTGCGAACAAATCTACCTCCAGACCCGAACTAGTTGGCAGATCCAATTGAACGAACCCCTGTCTAGGGACCACTCCGACTCGAGGGGAGTTGTCCTGGAGAGAGAATCTGCTACGACGTTCCGGACCCCTGCAAGATGGGTGGCAGATAGGTGCCACTTGTTCTTGCAGGCCAAGGAGAAAAGTGCAATCATTACCTGGTTGATCCTGCTCGATTTTGAACCTCTCCTGTTTATGCAGTGGACTACCGTGGCGCTGTCCAGAACCAGCCTTATGTGAATCTTCTTGGGGGGAAGAAGCTTCTTCAAGGTAAGGAAGACCGCCATGGCCTCCAGAACATTTATATGGAACTGGCGGAACATGAGGGACCAAGTCCCCTGTACTTCTTGGTGTTGAGAATATCCTCCCCACCCGCTTAAGGAGGCGTCTGTGTGGATAACCAACGCCGGAGGAGGAAATTGAAGGGACTGACTTGGACAGGCTCTTGACAGACGACCAAGGACGGAGTCGCATCTTCAAGATGTGGGGAATCAGAGACACCTTGTCCCTGAGACTGATATTTGCCTGACTCCGCCACACTCTGTTGATATCCTTCAGTTTCACTTTCAGCAACAGGTCTGTCACCGGCGAAACTGAAGGGAGCCCAAGACTCGTTCTTGGGTCCGCCGAGAGGCCCTTTGGATTTGAGAAACTGTCTGGTTGTTCTGGCTATCTCCTTCCTCTTGGGAGGAGGAAGAGAGAGCTTGTGAGAATTCAGATCCCACTGGATTCCCAGCCATTGAAAACAACTGCTGGGAACCAGGCGGGACTTCTCCTGTTTACACGAAAAGCCCAAGGATTCTAGAAAGTCGACCACCACGGATGTAACTCTCCGGCATTCCTCGACGCTGGATGCCCAGATGATCCAGTCGTCGAGATACGCCAGCCAGCGTAATCCCTTGAGATCAGAGTTGCTGCACGACCATGTCTGTCAACTTGGTAAAAATCCTTGGGGCTATGTTGAGGCCGAAAGGCATCACCTTGAAGGAATATGCCTGCCTTCCGAGCCTGAACCCCAGAAAGGGGGAGAACCTTCTCTTAACCGGGACGTGATAATAGGCGTCGGAAAGATCTAGAGAGGTGGTTACGGCTCCACGGGGCAGTAGGGTCCGAACTTGGGAGACAGTAAGCATCCGAAACTTGTCGCAACGAATGTAGGAATTCAGACGGGACAAGTCCAGAATTACTCTCCGTTTGTTGGAACCTTTCTTTGGAACACTGAAGAGCCTGCCTTGGAACTTCAGAGACCTCACTTTCCTTATAGCCTGTTTCTGTAGGAGATCCTCCACAAAGTCCTCGAGATCCTTGGTCGTAGCCTGATAAAACTTGACTGGTGGAGGGGGATTGTCGATCCAACTCCAGCCTAGGCCCTTGGAAACTATACTCTGAGCCCAGGGACAGAAGGTCCACCGAGCTCGAAAATGATACAGCCTCCCGCCCACAGGATGTATGTCATCGGTCCTGTGATTGCTTCCCCCCTCTGGAGCCTCTACCTCCCTGTTCCTGGGAGAGGAGCAGGGGCTCCCTTCCCCGAGCGAATAGAATCCACGGGGCTTATTACCTCTGGTTGATAGTCTGGGCGAAATTTCCCTGACTTTCATATGCAGGATTGAAAGCTGGGAGGAGACATAGGAAGGAGCAGCCAAAGACTGATGTGCCGGGTTTACCAGGACATACTGAGGTGGAGGATGGGAGGAAGAGGTCGAAGGTTGACTTTGTAAAGGAACCTGGACCAAGGACTGAGCTGGAAGACGTTTGAAGTGTTTAAATTTCTTACTGGACTTGGTGGGAGGGCTGGCAAGATCAGACTGTTTCCTTTTATAGGGCAGGCCCCAACGGGAACGGAGGCTTTGATTGACCCTAGCCGCCTCAGATAAGACTGCATCAACTTCTTCTTGTGGGAAAAGATTAGCACCCCAGATCGAACTCTTAAGAAGCTTATTAGGTTCATGCCGAACTGTGGCTGCTGAAAAGATGTGCTTCCGGCAGGCCAGTCGGGCAGTCATAAAGTCAAACAGATCTTGCTGAAAACTCGCCAAGAGAGATTTCGTCAAGACCTGGAACAATGGATCTTCTCTGTAAACCAAAGAAGTTGCTTCCCGCTAAAACCAAAGAGTTCAAAGACCTGGCAAGCCTTTCCTTAGTATCAGCCTCTGTTTTCAAGAGCGACTCCGGGATCTTAGGAGCTGCTCACTGAACAGATCAGAGGCGCAGTCTGGGTCAAGCCGAGTCACCAGTGAACGTATTAGGGGCTCCCTTCCAGAAGTCAGTGCCTCCGGGAAGACGAGCGATGTAGGGTCCGTCTCACGGAGATGAGGAAGGGGTTTACCTTCCAAGCAAGCCTGGCTAGTCAGGGGAGGCCACTTTCAAGCGCAAGGGAGAAGGAGAACATCACTGAGAGTGAACATAGTGAACACTCCCTTAGCTGGTGTGAGCTTAGTGTTCTCCGCTTGCCACTCCGTAAGGGTCCTCATCAAAGACGACTGGGCTTGGTCCCTAGGATAGATGACCGTCTCCTTAGGGACTTTATCAGACCTGTTCCAAACCTCTCCCTTCAGCCTGGCAAAACCAGTGTAGGGAGATGTCAGGTCCGGAGGATAGAACTCTAACTCTTCCACTCTCCTCGTGCCTAAACCCTCTATGGTAAGAGTACCTTCGTACTCGGGAGCATAAAGGGTGAGACGCCAAGGATTCCCTAGATCGAAGGGAGGGAGAGTGGAAGGATCAGGAACAGAATGCCTAGAACGTTGTTGAGATTCCACCTTCTTCGAAAGGGAATGAAGAGAAGAAGCAAGACCAGACAGCTTACTGTCTACCCTCGCGTCGATCTTCTCAAACCTCGTGTCGATTCTTTCCAGGAACTGTTCAAAGAACTGAAGTGTATCCAAGGAAGGAGGAGGGGGAACTACCTGACGTGATTGAGGCTCCGCCTGGGACCCGGAAGGGGAGGCTGTACTCGTCGACGGAACGGGGCTCGTTGTCCGTGCCGCCGCCGGAGGGACCCCATATCGGTCTGCCGGAGTAGGTAAGGTTTTCTTTTTAAAGGACTTCACCTTCGGGGCAATAGACCCAGACGTGCCCGAAAGGTATGAAGATTTAGAGAAGCCTTTAAAAGAAGCAACAGAGGAAGAAGGAGAGTTAAACAGTGAAGAACCTGCCTCACTTACCCCCTTACCTGCCTGATGCTCTGGGATAATGCTCGGAGACTCAAGGTCGGGATCGAGTTCCGCCGCGTCTTCCGGGGCGCCGCCGCTCAAAGCCGAACCGTCTGGAGAGGGCTGGGTCAACTCCCGAATCCCGGCAATCAACGGAGCAGCAACCTCGTCGGTGACAGAAGCTGTGATCCAAGCGCCGGGAAAAAGGACATTACAAATGTCCTTCGAGTATGTAGGGATTGCCAGCTCCTCGTTGCGCCAAAGCCGCTAACCCAGACTTTAAGGGCCTGAATCGAAGAATCACGAGACTTGCGGTCAGCCTGCCGGAAGAAAAACATTATTGTCGTCTTACCGAAGGCGGAGGGAATCGATAAAATTGTAAACATTATAGTTGGCTAAGAAGGAAAGATGCATGATCACCTACCGAATCATCGATAGCCTGCTCGTAAAGAGCGTAGCAAACATCACATCCGTCAGGGTGCCAAACAATAAGATCCCCTACGTGGACCGCACATCCGGAGTGAGACCGACAAACTTTTATTGGCCGCTGGCCTGATGGAGGGCTGCGGAGCACCCTTCTTCTTGGCAGCGTACCACCTGTAAGAGTATGAGATTATGAGTACACTGTGTAAGGTGCCGGAGTAGTGTGCCGGAGCAACACAGTATTAAACCAAGCCGTGAAACCAGCCGGAATGATCCGGGAGGTAACCTGGTAAAAACTCATACAAGCAAAAATAATAATAATAAATAAAGCAAAACAAATTTACCGGAACTAGCCGGAGTAACATGCCTTAAAGTAAGTGACGGATACAAAGTGAAATGAAATGGGAAGGTTAAACTGTCCGGAGAAAGCGTATTCCCGGCAACTAAAAATAATATGAAACTAGCGATAACGGAAGACCGATAAACGCTAGAACCGCCGGAGCGGGAAGCAAGGAATGCGCTCCGATAGAAGACAGTAGTTAGCTAAGGTCAGGGAACGTCAAGAGCCCAACACGAAGACAGTCAGGCGGAAAGCTCTAACTGGCAATGAAGAAGGGACTGAACCGGAGTGTCGCTAAATTAAACGACACGCCGGAGAAGACGTATGAAGGGGAGGAATGGGAACCCCGGAGGAAGAACCGAAAAGGAACGACCAGAGAGTGGGAATGCACAATCCGGGCGTTCCGTGTCCTCCCGCCCACACGCTGACTGGAGTCGTTACCCAGCAAACGCGAGAGAAGCAGGAGAGGAACAGGGACAACCTCCTCCAAGGGGGAACAGGAGATAAACATGGCCAAAGATGGTGGACAGGAGAGGGGGAAGCTCTCCCGGCCACTAACAGTCCCCGGAGGGAGAGAACAAAGGTAAAGTCACGGACCGTACCAAAGAGAGGCCAACCATGCAGAGGAAGGGGCACAGGCTATAGGCTAGGAAAAGGATGGGTCGACATAACCAAAAACTAGAACTAACCTTAAGTAAATACCAAACTAGGGTAGGCTACATGAAGCCCCTTGCTATCCCAGCTTAACCAAGAGGCTCATTAGCCTCTCGCGGAAAAGCCGAAACAGGGAGAGGGAAGCAACATGAGGTCCTCGCTATTCCAGCTTAACGAGAGGCTTATTAGCCTCACGCAGAAAGCCTGGAACAGGGAAGGGAACATAAAGGAGAAGACCCTGGTAAAACTTAAGGAAAGCGCCGCATGGAAAAACGAACACAAAACCCTAGAAGGGCATGTGAACGGAAAGAATGAACGACCATCCCCTCCCCCTTTTTATGGAAAAAAGGGGGCAAAAGCCTAACGCCCAAAAAGAAAACCAAAGCTAACACCAACCCATAAAGAAAAATATCAATACAAAACAAGAGGAGGACCATACCCAACACGATGTGGACGTGAAGGAAATGGCCACCTCGAAACAAAAGAAACATCCATGATAATCATCAAATATCAAATGCATCCGAACACTGGGTTAAAGGGGAAACAAAAAAAACTTAAAAGTACAAACGAAAATAAAATTCCCAGAAGCTACGAGAAGGGAAGGGCAAAAATAAGGCATGTAAATGAATTGATAAAGGCTTAATAGGCTCGAGGGGAAGCCCGACGCCTAAACACCAGCCCTCAACTCGAAGCAAAGGGAAACAAACGTTAGTCAATCAAAATCACTAATTAGACCTCATGAAAAGGAAAATGCTCCTAAACACGAAGAGGAACCGTGAAAAAGATTGAAAAACAGGGCGACCCAAGATCACGAACATCGCATGGAGGTCACGTGAGGCCGTGAGAGGAGATCGAGACGGGCGTTATAAATCCCTTTAATTATTAAACTAAAGGGAAATAAGGAGCCTCAATCGCCTCAACTAAAAAACGAAACATTGGTACTCAACTTAGGTGACGAAAAGACCTTGTGAGGAAGCCATAATGAGCGAAAATGCACAAGATTAAAAGCACAACGAAAAAACGTGTGAACGATGGTGCTTGCTGAAATGGAATGCGACTAAGCGGTGTTTTGTGTGCTGTCCACGGGTGGTACATGGGTTTGTAACGCACCTCCCTATGGGACTTTTTGACCTTGGGATCTCTATAGGATAAGGTTCCGTGTTTTTGTAGTTCACCCTTTTCCATACACGACTCCATCTGATGGAGCTCGCTCTGGGGGTAGTAACTCCAGCATTTCATTTAGCTTTCTCTGGTATCTAGCAACGGAATTACCTAGAAATAAGTGGTGAATGGACTTTTCATCGGCTGACACGGGACCCGATCCAGAAATATATATATATATATATATATATATATATATATATATATATATATATATATATATATATATATATAGATAGATATATATTATTTTTTTATTTGTTATCTCATTTACCTTTATTTATTTATTTCTATTTTTATTTATTTATTTGTATTTTCTGAGTCCAGTCCCGTGTCAGCCGGAGAAATTCCATTACAGCACGAATTTCTAGGTATAACCTTGCTAGATATACCAGAGAAAAAGAGCTTTCAGGAAAGCTGGGGTTACTACCCCAGTCGAGCGTCTTCTAGGAAGACGTCGGTATAAGGAGGGGGTGAGTGAATACCACTACCACGGAAACCTACTCGAAAGATCTCTCCCTGTCAAAACCCCCGGAACAGCGCGGTGAGCCGTTACAGCTCCCACACCAAACACCCGCCAGGACGGCGACACCAGCGCCACCTACCTCATTCCATTTTCTAGCACGTGAAATCTCTGTTTCTTTTGTGTGCTCGTCTCCATTATTTTGGATTTTTCTGCTTTCTGAGATGGCGTCGAGCAGCTTTACCATTTCCAAGTTAAGTACCATCTTCTTGTGGGGTTTTGTTCTGAATTTTGGCTGTTAAGGTCTCGTATTTTCATAAATATTGAGATCTTATTATGTCGCCACGGCGTCCCCTGTCAGCCATGTCGACCGCGAGGCGACTCCTTCTGTTCTTCTCAGTTGGAGTTGTCTCCTCGTCGTTATAGATAAAATTTGCCCCTTTGGTCCCCTTCCTGGTGGTTCCTTGCGGTGGCTCCCCCCCCCTTATGAATTATTTCATTGGCCTACGGGCCTTGGTGAGAGTGATGCCCGTCTAGGTTCCCCCAGGTTGGGTTCCTGTTATTTTTGGTCTCACTAGGCTAATTATTTTGCTTGAAGATGGTGCTCTCTCTTGTAGTTTTATTTTTATTATTATTTTGTTGTTTGTTTACCTCGGGTGCTGGCGGCAGCCTCAGATCTAACCGCTTCCCCGGGGTAGGCTACGCTCTCTGTTGAGCACATTTTAGTTTTTATAGTGATGGTTATTTTGTGGAGTAGGCTGTTTGCTTCCATCCCTTGCCCTGGGTGAGGAGTTCAGGTTGAGGGAGTTTTGTTGCTGTTTCCTCCGGGATCGTTTTTTGTCGGCAGAGTGAGCCCCTTAGTCCTCTTCCTCCATTTTGGGGGAATCGAGTTCTTGGGTTGTGTTTCCTCTAGGCTAGTCGCCCCCTTGCCCGCCATTCTCGATCCTGGTTGGTTCTCAGCACAAAATTTCTCTCCCTGTTGCTTCCTCCTCCCTTCTGCCCTCCCTTTTTTCCTAGCCTATGTTAAGGTTAGGACCATATTAGGCTTCGCCTAGGTAGAGTCGGGCTTCGGGTTGTGTTGCTTCCAGCATTCCACCCTTCCAAGATTCATCGTCTGGGAGGTATGGTGCAGTTGAGCGGGTGAGCTTCTCCCCGTCTCCTGTTCCTTCCTGGTAGCCTACTCCTCCCCCCCCCCCCCCCCCCCTCCTCCTCTCTCCAGCCTTGCTCTACTCGTGCGGGTGACGCTAGATGGCGTTTTCTCCGAGTTCAGGGACTTCTCCTATTGGTTGAGAGATTCGCTCCCTCCCATATCGTCCCTAGCATCGCTGTATTGGGGTTGGCGGTTTGTTTACTTTCTCCCCGTCGGGTTACGCTGATACGGTAACATATTGCTTCAGCCTATGTTAGAATCATACGAGCATTTTACCTGTCTTGTTTCTCCGGCGGGGAAGTAAGGGCGGAAGGTTGTTCATTTGGAGAGGAGCGGATCCTTCCGTCCTCTTGAGTTCTTATCATCACTTATTATTGTTTTTGTTTTTGTTTTAGATAAGTTTATCTACAGGAATATTTTCCTTAATTCATTATATAAGTGAGTCCGGTCCTATACCCGGGGGCTCCGCCGTTATTTTACTGGCAGCCCTTAGGGTTGGTTCCTGGTCTCTCTTTCCTTCATCCCCCGGAGTACTCCGGGGTCTGAAAAACCTTTACCTTCCACTCTATGTAATTTAGAGCTTATTGGCCCAGTTTATGATTAGGGAGTTCTTCTCCGCCGGAGTATTCCGGTTGCAGTGGAGTTTCCCGGCCTCGTCAGCTTTAGCTTGCTTAGAGTGGGAGGTTCATGTACTGTTTTACTTACAGACTGTTCGCTGTGAGGAGCCGGGGTGCACCGCCTCCCTCCAACAACCTTACGGTCACGTAGTTTGCCGGACCCACGCTGGTTGTGCGGTCCGACTGGATGACCTGGTTGTCTGGCACCCTGATGGTTGTGAGGTTTGCTTCGCTCTCTGCACAACTGTCCAGGATGAGTCGGTAAGTAACAGTCTTTACATTACTCCTGCCTTATGCTCCTCATATTATATGTGGTATATTGTTTATGAGTCCCGGAATGGTTTTCGTTCTTAGCTAATTGTTGGCTTTCTCACAGGCGGATGAAGCTTCCAAGAAGTCTGCCTTGGAATCCCTCCGAGCCTGGGTGGCTGGGTTTGGTAGGAACGTTCCGTCGGGGAAGCCCTACGTCCTCGACGCCAGGTTGAGGGACTTGCTCTACCCCGGCGCACGGGTGGCGCCGCAGTGCCTGAAGACCTTGCCACCCCTATCATCCAGCAGATCCGGGATGAGACCCAGCCACCCCAAGTGGATATCCTCTACGCTGAGGTCTCGAGGACGTGTCGCCATGGATCTCAATCTGGAACCCATGAACGAGAGCAGGACCAGGTGGTAAGTGGTGAGGTAAGTGAGGTTGTTGGGGCGGGCCCCCTTTATTTGACTCCCCTGCTTCATCAATTTCTTCATTTGCAGGTTTTGTAAAGTCTTCCTCCTGGGTGATAGAGCTCCGTCTGCTATCCCCAAGTTGAAGTTGAAGACTTCATGGAAGGCGAAGGGCTACAAGTCCTCGACCTCCAAGAAGGCACGCCCTTCCCCGTCGAAGGCTAAGGCTTCAGGGCCTGTAGCCTCGGGAGCAAGTCTGGTTCCTCCAGCAAAGGCGCGAGTAAGAGGGCTGCAAAATCAAGCCCTCCTCGCCAACCTGCTTTCGACGCAGAGGCCTTTGCTAATCAGCTGTACAAGCGTTTACGGAGGACTTGGATTCGAGATTTAACAAAATCTCCGAAAAGTTGGCCAGTCATGATAACATACTGGCGGGAATGGCTCACCCACCCCAGCCGAACCACAGTATGTTATCCCCGACACTGCGGACCTCCCGCCCGTTCGATGTCGGTAACCCTTGGCGTTTTGCACTCCGGGCCATCCAACATGATGGCAAACTGACACTTGATGGTCTTGGCACGAGACGGTTGGAGGAATTGGAGTTCTTCCCCGATCTCCTGCCCCCTTACCCAGGCTTCGTGAGGCTTACGGAGGAAGCTTGATTCGGTCAGACAAGGTTCCTAGGAGACTGTCATCGTCCCTAGGGACCAAGCTCAGTCGGCTCTTCTGCGCACTCTGACGGAGTGGCAGGCAGACAATACGGTTGACTCCTTTCAAGGGCAACTTCACTATGTTTGCCCTGGGAGACAACCTTCCCACCCCTTGCTTGACAAAGTCGCTCTGGCTACGCCCGAGCGTGCTTTGATGGTAATCCCTTACCACAGCTAAGGGAGACAGACCCTACTTCCTGGTATTCCCAGGAAGTAATGAGTTCTGGCTGGAAGCCCCGTCCACTTTCACGGTCGGGAAGCTTGGACCCCTTCTGCGCTTCCACGCAGTTTAGTGAGCAGCTCCCCAAGCTGCCGGAAGCTCTTTGAAAGCAGAGTTTGATGCTCGGGTTAAGTTAGCCCGATCCTTGAACTCCGTATGCCTTTCTGAAGCTACTGCCGCCTCCTGCTCGGACGAACCTTTCTTTCAGGTATTGGCTAAATCCTTGCTGGCAGGCTTCCAGTCTGACTTATTTGAGTTTATTATGGCCAGACTGGAATGTCGGAAGTTCATCTTTGCCGATGCGACTATCCGCCACGAGCCTAACAAGCTCGTGAAAAGCTCGATCTGGGGACCTAACCTCTTCCCTGAAGAGGAGGTCACGAATGTTATGGCCGAGGCTACACGGGCCAACCAGAGTCTTCGCTCGCTGGGGCATTTCGCCTATAAGCGTAAGACCCCAGAATCGGCCGGCCCCCAATCGAGAGGAGGTAAACGCTTCAGGAGGCATAAGAGGCCCTACCATCAGGCGGTAGTCCAAGCCGTCCCGGTCTCGGCAGTAGAGCAGCCTTCTACTTCCAAGGCTCACCCCCAACAGTATGTGCTGGTCCAACCAGCTGCACCCTCCTATGTGGCCTCACCGGCGCACAACCCCACATACCTGGCCGTGGGTTACTTTCACGGCCTTAATAGGGTTGCAAGGGGAGGAAGAGGCAAAGCCCCCAGAGTAGAGGAAGCCCAACACCACCCCAAGGGGAAGACCTGGACGTGGTAGGGGAATAAACCCGCTCCCTCTCCCACTGAGAGAACACAGGTAGGCGGTCGCCTGTTTTGGTTCAGGGACCAATGGACCTTCAGCCCTTGGGCACACAGCATTGTGTCCAAAGGACTAGGATGGAGCTGGATCAAAGACCTCCTCCTCTAACCAGGTTTTACCAGCCACCCACGTCAATCCTAAAGGATTACGTGACAGAATTGCTCAACAAACGGGCAATAAAGAAAGTAAGGCACCTAAAGTTTCAAGGCAGGTTATTCACTGTTCCCAAAAAAAGACTCGATCAGCAAAGAGTGATCCTGGATCTGTCGCGTCTAAATCTCTACATAAAATGCGACAAATTTCGCATGCTTACGGTAGCTCAAGTACGGACTCTACTTCCAATTCAAGCCGTCACCACCTCTATCGATCTTTCAGACGCTTATTATCACGTCCCGGTTGCGCGCTGAACTTCTCTCAGTTCCTCGGTTTCAGACTCGGGAATCAAGCCTACTCCTTCAGGGTCATGCCCTTCGGTCTGAACATTGCGCCCAGGATATTCACAAAGCTGGCGGACACGGTAGTACAGCAACTCCGTCTCAAGGGATATCCCTAGCAGCATATTTAGACGATTGGATAATTTGGGCACCAACAGTTCGGAGTGTCAGAAAGCTACGTCCATAGTCATCAATTTCCTGGAGTCGCTAGGTTTTCAACTGAACAGAGAGAAGTCCCGTCTGACTCCGGAGTCCCGGTTTCAGTGGTTGGGTCTCCAGTGGAATCTGTCGTCTCACACGCTGTCCCTTCCGCCTTCCAAGAGGAAAGAGATAGCATCTCTCACCAAGAGATTCCTCAAAAATCCATCAGCATCCCGTCGGTCCCAAGAAAGGGTCCTTGGATCTCTTCAGTTTGCCTCAGTGACAGACCTGCTATTAAAAGCGAAATTAAAAGACATAAACAGAGTGTGGCGGAGTCGAGCCAATGTCAAGCTCAGAGACAAGGTCTCCTCCATTCCTCAAATCTTAAAGACAAGATTGCGCCCTTGGGCCTCGGTCAAGGGCCTGTCCAATACAGTTCCGCTTCAATTTCCCCCTCCGCACTAGTTGTTCACACAGACGCTTCCCTAAGCGGCTGGGGGGATATTCACCAAAACAAAAGTACAAGGAACGTGGTCCACAATGTTTCAGCAGTTCCATATAAATACCCTGGAAGCTATGGCGGTCTTTCTAACTTTGAAGAAAATCCGCCCCAACCGGATTCATATCAGGTTGGTATTGGACAGCGCAGTGGTAGTTCATTGCATCAACAGGGGCGGCTCCAAATCAGGCCGAGTAAACCAAGTAATGGTTGCTATCTTCTCCCTGGCGAACAAGCACAGCTGGCACCTGTCAGCCACCCACCTAGCGGGGTGCGGAACGTGGTGGCGATTCCCTGTCCAGGACTACTCCGTTGGAGACGGAGTGGTCCCTGGACGTGGAATCTTTCAAATGGATTTGCCGCCGGGTTCCGGGCCTCCAAGTGGATCTGTTCGCAACGGAGAGCAACTTCAAGCTCCCCTGTTATGTGGCCCCAACCTGGACCCTCAGGCGTATGCCATAGACGCAATGACAGTAGATTGGAACAATTGGGAGAAGATTTATCTTTTCCCTCCAATAAATTTACTGCTGAAAGTTTTACACAAACTCAGGACATTCAAAGGTCAATTAGCCCTAGTAGCCCCTATTGGCCGAAGAGCAATTGGTTCCCTCTTCTTCAGGAACTGGGATTACGGAGTCTTCGGATTCCCAAGCCCATTCTGACTCAGACAGTACAAACCAAGACTGTGTCAGCTTCCTCAAGAATTCAGAATGCCCTAGTTTTATGGACTTTATAAAATTCAAAGCCCAAAAGGAGCAAACATTGACCCCCACAACACTCTGTTTTTAGAATCAGATAAAAGAGATTCTACTATTAGACAGTATGACTCAGCAGTCAAAAATTAGCCTCCTTCCTAAAAGCATCTGAAGCCAAAGTCATGACAGCTAATTTAGGAGTTTCCTTCTTTAGATCATTGTTTGAGAAAGGCCTTTGCTCCGCCACTATTACCACAATCAAATCAGCATTAAAGAAAGTATTTCTTTACGGCTTTAAAATCGACCTTACAGATTCTTACTTTTCATCTATCCCCAGAGCATGCGCTCGTCTGAGACCAGTATCACGCCCACAGTCTGTTACGTGGTTTCTCAATGACGTCCTCAAGTTAGCATCAGAGATGGATAACTTTCATTGCTCTTATCAGGATCTGTTAAGGAAGACCTTATTTTTGATTAGCTTGGCTTCAGGTGCTAGAATCTCAGAGCTGTCGGCTCTCACTAGAGGTGATAATTATGTGAACTTCCTCCCGTCTGGAGAGGTCCTCCTTTCCCTGACCCTAGATTTTTAGCTAAGAACGAAGACCCACAAGACAGGTGGTCTCCTTGGAAGGTGGTGCCCCTTCCTCAAGACCAGTCTTTATGTCCGGTTTATACACTTAAATCTTACCTTTTAAGAACTCCACAGTGTAAGTCGGGTCCTCTTTTTATCAGGGAGAAAGGTGGTACTCTTTCAATAAATGCTATAAGACAACAAATTCTTTATTTCATTAAACAGGCCAACCCAGATTCAGTTCCCAAGGTTCATGATATTCGAGCAGTTGCTACTTCCATTAATTACTTTCATAATATGGACTTCTCAGAACTCTCTAAATACACGGGTTGGAAATCACCTCTAGTGTTTAAACGCCACTATTTAAAAATCGCTCAAGCCCTGAAATTTTCTACCATAGCTGTGGGAAGTGTCATCTCCCCACCTTAATTAATCATATCCTTGTCCTTTCCTTTTCCCCCCCGCCCGCCTGCCTCATTTACTTTTCTGCTTATTCTCCTGGTTGATTATACCTCACTGCCTGGCTCCTCATATTGATGTTTCTTGTACCTGTTATTGGAAAAAGTGTAATCTGATATGCCATGATTGTTTTTCTTATGGGGTACTGGACAGTTTTTATTTGGCTCCACGTACCCCAGATATATGTATATGTTAATACTCATTGAAGATTTTTTCTTACGTGTTTAGAATAAGTTTATGTGTATAGTATTAAGGTTATATTTACAGTTATTTTGTGCCTACTTTTCATGTTTCGCTTTGCTCAAGTAATTTTAAGATTTTTTGGGGCCTCTTCTCCGTTGTGTCGGGGACCTCCCCACGTCTCATAGTATTAAGTTGTTTGATGTGCCTTAGATTTAATATGCCTTAGTCTTAGTATTCTTGCTCACGAAAGAGATTGCTTAATTAAAATTATTTTGGTAAACTTTTGCCTTTTTCTTCAGATTACCCCCCATTTCTTTTTCTTGGTACTTGCAGCCTTGGCATGATTCTCTATCACGATTTCACCGGCTGACACGGGACTGGACTCAGAAAAGGATTTTGACAAAGGAAAAATCTATTTCTGAGGAAGGTCCCGGTCACCCGGTGACCCTCCCTGAATCACCAAGTACTCTCCCCCTCCTCTTGCACATGCCAAGTCTGGGGTTAGTGCTAGCATGGAATGAGGTAGGTGGCGGCGCTGGTGTCGCCGTCCTGGCGGGTGTTTGGTGTGGGCTGTAACGCTCACCGCTGTTTCGGGGTTTTGACAGGGAGAGATCTTTCGAGTAGGTTTCCGTGGTAGTGGTATTCACTCACCCCTCCTTATACCGACGTCTTCCTAGAAGACGCTCGACTGGGGTAGTAACCCCAGCTTTCCTGAAAGCTCTTTTTCTCTGGTATATCTAGCAAGGTTATACCTAGAAATTCAAGCTGTAATGGAATTTCTCCGGCTGACACGGGACCTTCTCAGAAATAGATTTTTCCTTTGTCAAAATCCCTTTATTTTTATTCATTTATTTATTTTTTTACTTTTTTCATTTATTTTTTATTTAATTTTATTTTTAAAATTTTATTTTGGTCCGTTCTAATAAAAAATTCAAACCGCACATCAATACATCGCCTTAATAAATAAATAAAAATAAATGAATAAAAATAAATGAAAATAAATAAATAGAAATAAATAAACAAGTATAAAATTAAATAAAAATAAATAAAGATAAATAAATAAAAATAAATAAGTAGAAATAAATAAATAAATAAAAATAAATAAAAATAAATAAATAAAAATAAATGAAAATAAATAAATAAAAATAAATGGAAATAAATAAATACAAATAAATAAATCAATAAAAATAAATAAATAATAAAATAAAAAATAAAAAGATAAATGAATTATTTATTTATTAATTTTCATTTATTTATTTATTTTTATTTATTTATCTAATTTTTATTTTTTATTTATTTTTATTTATTTATTTATTTATTTATATATTTTTATTTATTCCATTCATTTAATTTCATTTATTTATTTATTCATTTTTATTTATTTATTTATTTTGATTTATTTTTATTTATTTATGTATTATTATTTATTTATTTTTATTTATTTATTTATTTTTATATTTTTATGCATTTATTTTCAATTATTTTTATTTATTTTTCTGTATTTATTTTTATTTATTAATTTTGTCATTTATTTATTTGTATTTATGTAGTTA